>NC_133499.1:919567-1024644 GCF_025370935.1 Choristoneura fumiferana | reverse complement strand
AACACTCGTGTTTTAAGGACCCCTATTACGATACAGTTGCATAAAATACTAGTATTGTATGAGTGGTGGGTCACAAAGTATGAGTCAGTGAGCCCTTCGGCACGTTTGAGAACCCCTGCCATAGATAACGGAGCGCCCCAACAGTAAGGATCGGAAAAAACGAATTGTTTATGTTTAGAAATGAGTCAGAAAAACAATGCGGGGCGGCATTCCCTATGAGTATTAACAGTGGAATACCTGTTTAGTTTTTTGGGGGTTTTTTATAGATGACATATACCAACTCAATTTATTAACGTACTCGGGTGTCCCTTGTTTTGTCGACAATTTTGTGGGGAATCTTACAAGTTTACATATATTTTATTACCTTAGGCTGCTATTTACTCTTACTAATAATTCTCAAGCAAACTTAGCCGTCATATAGTTTTAATAGCCTGTTACCCACGACTCCGTCCACGTAGAATATGTTTATCGCTATCCCGCCCGCGGACGGGAACTATGCAATTTGCCGGGATAAAGACTATCCTACGTCCTTCCTCGGGACTCAAAATATCTGTGTAAAGAATTTCATCTAAATCGGTTCTGCGGTTTTGACATGATGGAGTAACAAGCAAACAGACTTAGTTACAAAATTTCGCATTTATAATATTCATGGGGCTTATAAGTTTGACTTACTACCAACATGTTTAATTTAATATTTTCAAATCAATAGCTTAGCTTTTAGAGGGGGGAAGGGGACGCTCGATTTTAATGAAAATTTGAAATTTAAAGTTGAATATTCCGCAAACAGATTACTGAATCGAAAATCGTCGCCGCCAAGTCGTTCATGATTTTAAAATACCTATCCAACGATACCCCACACTATAGGGTTGGATGAGAAAAAAAAATGTCTATGGGAGCTTTTCATTTTGTCTGCATCCGTGCAAAATTACAGCTTTCTAGCACTGAGCAAAGCCGCGGACGGACGGACAGACTATAAGGGTTCCGTTTTTGCCATTTTGATTACGGAACCCTAAGAACCAGCAAGGATCGTCATAAGTAGGTACCTAACTATAATAAGGGCTATCACAAGTAACTAAAAACTTAGGGTTGTCACAAATGAATGAAACCATCTAGGACTGCCCCAAAGTCCCAAGTAACAAGTAACTAAAAGCTTGGAATGTTGCAATTGAAGCCAACTAGGGCTGTCACAATTAACTTAAAGCTTAGGGTTGTTACAAATGAATGAAACCAACTAGGGCTGTCACAATTAACTAAAAGTTAAGGGCTATTACAAAACGAGACCGACTCAGCTGTCAATGAAAGCTTGTAAAACGAAAACGAATTAGAAACTACGCAAATCCACCCGGGGGCGGCGAGCGACATGTGTCGCACAAACGGTCACCAGGACCCGAGCGGCTCGCCGCGCATTCCGCGCCCGGAATGTCTACATCGCGCAGTTAAGGCGCAGCGGCTCGAGCGGCAGCAGAGGGAAAAGCCATCATTATCATCATCCAAACTAAGTAAGTAACTAAAAACTTGGATTGTTACAAATGAATGAAACCAACTAGGGCTGTCACAAGTAACTAAAAACTTGAAGCTACCACAAATGATTGAAACCAGCCAGGGCTATTATATAAGGAACTAAATGTGTGTGTGTGTGTCTTAAGCTGTTTGTTTTCCAGAATAAATAAATAAATAAATAAACTAAAACCTTAGGGATATCACAAATAAATGATACCAATTAGGGCTACCACAAATAACTAAAAGCTTAGGGTTGTTACAAATAAAGGAAACCAACTAGGGCTGTCACAAGTAACTAAAAACTTGAAGCTACCACAAATGATTGAAACCAGCTAGGGCTATTTTATAAGTAACTAAAACCTTAGGGCTATCACAAATAAATGCAACCAACTATGGCTACCACAAGTAACTAAAAGCTTATGGTTGTTACAAATAAAGGAAACCAACTGGGGTGTCACAACTAATTCAAAGCTTAGGGTTGTTACACATTAATGAAACCAGCTAGGGCTGTCACAAGTAACTAAAGGCTTGGCCGTTTCAAATGAATGAAACCAATTAGGGTTGTCGCAAGTAACTAAAAGTTTAGGGCGAATAATTTTTTTCCTTTTTTTCTTTCTTTACATTGGCGTCAACTTATAACCCACCCTTTTATTTATCAAAAGACTTAGCTTCGGGGGTTGGAACTATTCGAGCTGCCGCTTAACCGCGTCTTTGTTGGGGCGGTATCGGCTGATTTATCGTCCGTCCGTCCGCCGCCACCCGTGCGGAGATGGCAGCTATGACACTGTGCCACGGGTTTACGGGACGGGAATTACATCCTGGTTAAAGAAGTTTTTTGAGATTTAAAATATATATTTATTTCATCCATATTATTATGGATGATTATCATTGTTATTATTGCGCATTACTATTATTATTATTATTGCGCGGTGAAGACCAAAAAGTTCGCACACCTTAACGCAGGTAGTTAAGAATTACTATTATTATTTTCCATTGTGACACAAAAATGAATCGTACATTGTATGGATAAAACTAGTCTAGCTACGTCTAGCTAGTCCTGGCTACGGCACAATTGATATCCGTCAAAGTTTAGGGTTCCGGAACCGTTGTAGCCATTTGTGTGTGTTGTGTTAGGGTTCACTGTTAATTCACAAAGAGTTACGCGCGACTCCGTCTGCGTAGAACTCTGTTATGCTATCCCGGGAATTATGCAATTTTCCGGGATAAAAACTATCCTATATCCTTCTCCGGGACTCAAACTGTATGCCGAATATAATCTAAATCGGTTCAAGGTTTTGACGTGATGAATTAACAAACAGACAGACTTACAAACTTTCGTATTTATAATATTAGTGGGATAATTGATGCACATGATAAAAGGGCTACAGGTAATTAATATTTGGAGCATATGCCCACAGGTCAACGAACTGGACTGGACCCTTTGCTAAAGATCGATTTCTTACAAATGGACTTTAGGGGATTTCCACAGCGGCGCAAAAAACAACAACAAAAAAGTTTTTATACAAAGAAAAAATTTATTTTAACGTCCTATGTAATATAATAAATATGGTATTTGACTATAAACGCTGACCAGGAATATTTAACCTGACGCGAGGGCAGCACTTCTACCTTTTATATTGTAACATTCTTTACAATTACTATACTAAGTATACCGTTAACGTCCCAGCCTATATACGTCCCACTGCTGGGCACAGGCCTCCTCTCAGAATGAGAGGGCTTGGGCAGTAGTTTCCACGCGGGCCTGGTACGGATTGGGAACTTACTGTACTGTGAGCAGGTTTCCTTACGATGCCTTCCTTCACTAAGTTCGTGATTACGATATAGTAAAGCCTGACCGGGTTTATAAAATACCTGACGCGAGGGCAGCACTTCTACGTTTTATATTGCAACATTCTTTACACTTACTATACGATACCCACCAGTCATATTGACAACGGTGTCGGTGATGTTATTTGAAGGAATATTTTCTAATCTCTCGGACTTTTTCTATGAAAAGTACTTTTATACATTGTGAATTATTTTCCTTCCATGGCTATGGATAATCTTCGGCATTTTAACGCACAAACACACAAAAATAACACTTTAAAATACCACGCGCAAACAACGTTAAACTTTGACAGCAATAGACAGCTGACATTTGAATTTAGTGTTACCAGTGCAAGAAATTAGTTCTATTGGTTTTCCGAAATATGGCGAGGTTTTTTATAATTATGGTCGGCCTTTAGATCATTGTATATGTATGATGATGATTAATTCTCGGTGCACAATTCCGACGCGCACTTGGCAGATTTTTTTTTATTTCCTACGGTATGCACTAAGGCAGTCTCGAACTTCTGCGTGCACGTTATAAGCGTCGCAACTCATCAATCAATCGGACAAAGAACGCATATTATTGACGTGTCAGTAATTACCGAATCAAAAATGGCCGCCAAAATGGCGTTATTAATTATTTAACAAAGGCTTTGATCAAAGCTTAATTTGGAAATTTGTGTTTATTTTTTGGCAATTTTAAATGAGTTTTTGCAAATTAAGTTGTTCATTGTCCGCGCAGTGCCCGGTTTAACCTAAAGGATTATGAGAGTTGGCAGCGCTCTTCATTGCCAACTACGAACGCCGGACTAAAGTGAGGTAGAGGGGAGGGGTGGTCAGATTTTTTTGAACTTTCGGAGTAATTACCTCGCAAAAAAATCACTTTATCGAAAAATGGTTTTGCAAACCCCTATTTATTTTCAATTACCTATCCAACGATACCCCACAACATAGGCTGGAAGTAGAAAAAAAAAATCATCCCCACTTTACGTGTCCATAAACAGGCACCCTATTTTCGCGAAGCTCCTATTCCGCCTAGTTAAGGCGCTTCGCGCCTTGACAAAATACTGACCTAACCTAACCTATAGTTGAGCAATAATGTTACCTGGGTTTTCTTTATTGCGGGGGCTCGGCCCACCTTTACTGTTTCGCCTATCCAAGTACCTATCAAATATTCATTTTGAATAAAAATGCTGTCAGTATTTTAATTTTAGGACATTGAAAATTAGACTGAATAATAATTAGAATTATGAATTTTATGGATTTTGCATTTTATTAATAACATTTTTAGACTAAACAATTATAGACCAAAGGCGCTTTAGGAAAAAAATGTTTGCAAAAAAATAAGTATACCATACAATATTATACCAAACAATTTCGACCAAAAGATTTTAGGAAAAAGAATTTTAGACCTTGCGAAGGGCACCCCACGACACTAGCGCCAAGTGGCCTGGCGCAGAGACAACATAAACAACTTTTTCATGCTATATTTATTATAGAACCACTTGTGTGGCTGGATGTAGTACAATAATACTTGAGAGACTATGACAAATAACACAAGTTATCTGAAGAGGGAATTTTTTGAACTTCGCTTTTTTGGTCGAAACAAGGGATTTTTTTGTCTAAATACATTTTTGATAGGTAGTTTATTTTTTTTTTGCATTTACTTGCATTGTCATCCAAACTACATAATCCGTGCCAAATTTCAAGTCATTTCGATAACATTAAAAAAGTTTTGACTGAAGAAATGTTGGCTGTACTTGTATTGTCACCCAAATTTCATTTGCATGCCAAATTTCAAGTCGATGCCATAACCGTTAAAGTTCCGTCCTTTGGAGACGATCCTGGCTGGACTACCAGGATGTCACTACCAGACTATTGTATTGTCACGCAATTTACATAAGTACACCAAATTTCAAGGTAATTCAACTACTGGTCAAATTGAACTTGCAAGATTTGATTACAGACAGACAACGGGACAGGTGAAACTAAATAAAAGCTTGTAAGTTATGCCTTAAAAAAACTCTAAATTAAAAAGTAAGAAACAAGCCTAAGAAAAACCAGAAAAATAAGACCAGTGCTGGGAATCGAACCCAGGTCCTCGGCATTCCGTGCCACATGCTATACCACTACACCACCACTGGACAGTGATACAGACACGAATTTCTCCTATGCACCACATATCTCAGCTTGTTTGTTTTCTTATTTTTATATAGTCACTTAATAGCGACATCTATGCTGTAGCCCTCATCGAGAAACTTTCAGCACCCCATTGGAACTAACCGCTCACCCGGACAAGAGATGTCGTTATTAAGCAATCAAATTAAGATTGTTTTTTTTGGAATGTTGTATTTTTTATTTCAATACATTTTTTTTTTTATTAAAAAAATAATAATTTGGAATTGAAATAAAAAATACAAAAACCATGGTGTAAGTTTCGGAAATTCCCATGGGAATTAATTTAAGATTGAATATAGTAATAATTGTCAATTAAAAATTGATCTGTTGAAAAAGGTTGCCTGGAAGAGTTCGCTCTAGAGCGATAAGGCCGCCTATTGCTTACTTTGTAATTTTTTCTTTGTTTCTTTTTATAGTACTTTCTTTTTTTGCTTAATATTTCTGGTGTACAATAAAGGGTAATTAATTGTATTGTATTGTATTGTATACCATGTACATTTTATTAAATAAAATTATTACAAAAACCAATTTGCAATAATACTAGTCCAGTAATAAAATTGATCAGAACATCTATAAAATAATCAATAAAATCAACTAACCACAGTAAACAAAAGCCAACCCAAAAACAATATAAATGGTGCATAACCAAACACCATAATTTTATAGAACCATCAATGAACCACCGTGGATCCATAATTCACAGGCCATAAAGATCTATAGATCATATAGATCCTCTGGATCTTTCAAAGAAATCATCGGAAAAAAGTCCAACGAGACACGGTACAATGCATGCCATTGTGCCTATCCCGCTCGCGCCAACGGGAACGCGCGGGTGTGACAAGGACAAACGTATTTCTTATTGAAGTGTCTCTTTCGTAGAACACTCAGTCCCACACGCCGTGTCATACTGAACAGTCGTGTGTCAAAAATTTTACATTTTTCGTCATAATTCTGAAGTGTACTTGTGTCGAGTGCCAGTGTGTGTCAAGTTTTTTGAAAAGGAATTTTTTTTCGAAGGTTGGTACCTTTTTTAACCTATAGTTTTTAAGAGTTTTAAAAATGTGTCAAAATATTATATTTTTGGAATTTGGTCGGTTTATTGAGCCACGAATTATAATGTTAACGAAGTATGTGTAACATAATAAGAACAAGCGGAGGATAGTGGGTTCGAATCCAGGCACGCACTGTTTTGGGAATTTAGCCCAATCCGCACTGGGCCCACGTGGGAACTACGGCCCAAGCCCGAAGAGGCCTGTGCCCAGCAGTGGGACGTATAAAGACAGGATGATACAATTCAAATATTCTTTGTTTCACACCACAAATCTGTAGGTATATAAAAAGTTGGAAAACCCCTAACATTGTCATTTCAGTTCAATATCTTAAAAACGGCTGAAGTAATTTTGATAAAAAAATCTCTAAGAATCATCGCTAGAAAACCTGCTTTCAAATAAAAAAACCGCATTCAAATCTGTCCACCAGTTTAAGAGCTACGGTGCCACAGATAGACACACATAGCGGTCGAACTTAAGACACCCTTTTTTGCGTCGGGGGTTAAAAATGATGATTATGACGTTGATGATAGTACACATAGAAACCGCGACAGGGTGGCTTTCGGACCCTGATGGCCTATTGACATTCCATGCTCCTGTCAAAGGAATTATCGTGAAATTTATTGCGAAAAGGTTGCACATTGTCACGCGATTCAGCCCTCGACTGAATATTTTGAATATCATAGGGATATTGTTATCTTTTGATTTTAACCCCCGACGGAAAAAGAGGGGTGTTCCGAGTATAAGTTTGACCGCTCTGTGCGTGTGTCTGTCCGTGGCCGTTATTGAGAATGGATTTTTCATTTTTTTTCGAATTGTTTAGGTTATTAGACGACAATCTGGTCGCGTTTCATAACTATAAAGAAATTTATTTTCTGTTTTATTTTTCATAAAAAGATCTAAATAATCTACTATACCTATTTAGATGAACATGTTGAAAAATCTAAAATATGGTATCACTATATATACTACGGAAAGAGCAGCAGGTCTGAGCTAATATTTGCGTTAAAACTAAATAGTCAAGTAAAGCTTTACATTATTTATTTAACATTTATTTAAAAAAAAATCACAGCAACAGTTAAAGCAAAAGTACTGCGAGACTGAGATAGAATGTTGATTGTGTTCTATCTATTCACATTCTACAAATAACTTAAGAATAGCTTTAAATACTCCGTTTTATTATTATTATTATTTCGTATGGCTTTATTTCCCGCTTATAGTTTAAAAAATACAAAAGAAACAAAGTTACAACTTAGGCTATAACAAGCACTTATGAATGCCAAAAAAAATCTACCACCGGTTCGGAAAAACCTCTGTTGAGAAGAATCCGGCAAGAAACTCTACGAGGTATATTTTTTTAAACAGATTTACAATATTATCAAATGATATGTATACATCACAAGTATTTAACTGATTGATTTGATTGATCACTTAGTCGTATGTATGAAAAATCACTTTCGAATAAATATTTGAATATCTACAACGCTGTTACCAAAACAGGAAATGCTATTTATTGAATATTTATTGAAGTGGTTTTCAATTCAAATGTATGTTTTTTAATGTTTAAGACGTTGGCAAAAATTATGCAACTCTGAATTCTTTACACATTCGCTTTATTTTAAATTACAAAGCGTGAAATTATTTAAATTAGTCATTTTAAGTCCCCAAAGTGTAAAATCAACTGTAATTTTACAAGCTTTTGTTTAAAACTAGAGTTAGCCCGCGGCTTCGCACGTGTAACGCATTAGAAGTGGCAGTTGATATGACATTCCAATATTTTACTGAAGTCCTATCGGAATACCCAAAAGTTACATCGTGGATTTCATTAACGTTGTATTTAAAGTTGACGCCATATACGCCGACGCCGACGCCGATATTATACAGATCCCCTAGGAATATCGGGATAAAAGTAGCCTATATGTTATTTCAAACGTCCATCTATTTACATACCAAATTTCATCCAAATCCGTCCAGCCGTTTTAGCATGAAGGAGTAACAAATATACATACACACACACGCTTAAAAGCTTTTACATTAATAATATTACAATACAATACAAAGACACTCTATTGTACACCAGAAATAGTAAGCAAATAAGTAAGTATTAGTAGTATTAGTTTGCAAACTGCTCAGCTCTTATAGCAGAGAAAAGTCTGAAAATTTAAATTTTTATGTTAATTTAAGCATGCCAATAACCATTTTAAATGACACCACACTTCGTACATTTTGCTTAGAAGAGGGGCTCTACTGAAACTGAAAATACGAACCGTAAAAATAAGAAAACTTAGATTTTCACGCGTTGATGTCTTTTATATGAAAACCCCTAAAGTCAATTGAAGGTCGTTGACGAAACTTGTCATATCTCAGAAACGGAGCTGAAACAAGAGCTGAGCAGTTTGCAAACTGCTCAGCTCTTATAGCAGAGAAAAGTATGAAAATTTAAATTTTTATGTTAATTTAAGCATGCCAATAACCATTTTAAATGACACCACACTTCGTATATTTTGCTTAGAAGAGGGGCTCTACTGAAACTGAAAATACGAACCGTAAAAATAAGAAAACTTAGATTTTCACGCGTTGATGTCTTTTATATGAAAACCCCCAAAGTCAATTGAAGGTCGTTGACGAAACTTGTCATATCTCAGAAACTACATTACATATTTGAAGTCTGACGCACGGGAGAGATGCAGAAAGCATCTGGCTGCACATGATGGATGACTGCGATGACGATAACGAATGATTTCAATGATAAATGATGATTTTGCGGACAAAGCAAAAGAGGTATGGCCGATGCAAATAATACATAATGCATTTTAGTAAACATCGCCGATTTTAGTTGCATTTAAAATAATACTTAATAAGAGTAACTCATCGTCGTCATCGTATCAGCCATTGGACGTCCAGTGTTGGACATAGACGTCCCCAGACCTCTAGTTGATTCTGTTGGAAGCGGCCTGCATCCACTGTAAGCCCGCGGCTTTAACCATATTATCCGAACAACCTAACCAACAGAAAGTTGGAAAACCCCCGACTTTGTCTCTTCTAAGTTCAATATCTCAAAAACGGCTCAACCGATTTTGATAAAACATGTCAAAGAACCATCGCTAGATAACCTGCTTTCAAATAAAAAAATCTGCATCCAAATCGGTTCACCCGTTTAAGAGTTACGGTGCCACAGATAGACACACATAGCGGTCAAACATATAACACCCCTCTTTTTGCGTCGGGGGTTAAAACTAAAAGTTATCTAACCAAATTACACGACTAGAGTGACGCTGCATCCAACGTTCCAACATGGAGCAATCCCACCTCCCAGCGAACACCCGATACTGTTTCCACTCCTTTGTAATCCGAAAAGGACTGAAGCGCATCGTTCCTCACAATGAGGGCTATCGCGTATGAATTCGCCGCTAGAGGCGCTAGTGTAGCGAGAGGTCTCCGAAATGTCAAATCTCATAGTTTTGGGTGAGCTACGCGGGTTTATTTATAATTAGAATAATTTTGTGAATATTTTGCAATATCTGAAATTAATTATGGCAAATATGCGTTCTGGGGCAATGAATGTCTGTGTTTTGAGACAGTTTTGTCTTTCGGAAACCTTTGTCCCTCCCGAACAAAACGGGGACTATGCAACACTGTGGCATGCTCGATATTTTTATGGTACGGTTTTAAGGTGTATTAAATATGATTTTAATCTAAACTTTGTTTTCACGCCCGTAATAACAGACTTTGAAAGCCATACTTAAAAACCTCACGCAACAGTGCGCCATCTAGTGAGACAAAAAACGATAGCCCTCATTGCATGAAACCCATCACATATTGCTTCCGCAAACATAAATGTCCATGCTAAAGCCAGCTTAAGGGCCAGCTTCTTTTTAAACCCCTGACGCAATAAGAGGGGTGTTAGAAGTTTGACCGCTATGTGCATACGTGTGTCTGTCTGTTGCACCGTAGCTCTTAAACGGGTGGACCAGGATTTGATTGCTGTTTTTTTATTTGCAAGCAGGTTTTGAACTTGGCTGGGCTAGCTGCCGCGTGCCTAGGTTCATGAACTTATCCCGTAAAACGCAAAGTTCCCGAGGGACACGATAAACATGTTCTAGGTCGTTACTTGGTGTTTACGATTGAAACCGTAATGGGCACGTTGACACGTTAGTTCGCACTCAGTGTCACATTTGATGGCACTTTACTAAGTTGGGTAATGGATGTCTCTGAGTGGGAGAAAGAATGTTTTTTTCACTTTTCATGCATGCTCATAAAATGTTACTGTAGTCTCTGCATATCGGGACTAAAGCTCCTTTTTTATTCTCTAGGGATTAAAGTATTTTTTTTAATTTACGTTGGAAACCCCTAAGCAGCCAACACGGTGTTTGTGAATGGAGGATTTTTAGGGCGTGGAAATAACCTCAAAATGACAAATGTGCAAAAATATTTAAAAAAACACGATATAATTTCGCGAAACACAATTAATGATTACGAATATGAGTCTATTCAATTATATTAAGGATTAATTAATTTTATTTTGCATAGTCCAATTAGTTTTAAAATCGTTTACGGCCGAATGTACAGTCACCACCATTAATTATCTGCCACAGCGGAGCGAGCAAAGATATCTGACACGTCCGGCCCTAGAAATAGAGTCGTATCAGATATTTATGCACGCTTGTTGTGTCAGATATTGGTGCTGGTGATTGTACTTTATAAAGCACAGATTATTAATTGAATAAAGAATTCTAAGAAGGTTTTAAGCACTAAGTTTGTTTAAAAATGTCAGGACTCAGGAGGCTGTAAGGGTCTGTCTGTGGCACCGTAGCTCTTAAACGAGTGGACCGATTTGAATGCGGTTATTTTTATTTCTAATCTGGTTTTCTAGCGATTGTTCTTAGTCATGTTTCATCAAAATCGGTTCAGTCATTTTTGAGATATTGAACTTTGAGGTGCCTGGAGAACCCAAAAAATAAATACAAATTCTCATTATTTATTATATTTCAAACAATAAATACTTACTATGCAACTCATATTGCAAAGAGTTATATAGATTTTTTTTAATAAAAGCGTGTGAGGTGAAATCGCCATCGCCTCTCAAGCAGAGGGTCGTGGGTTCAAGCCCCGGCTCGCACCTCTGCGTTTTTCGAAATTCATGTGCGGAGTTACATTTAAAATTTACAACGAGCTTTGCGGTGAAGGAAAAGATCGTGAGGAAACCTGGACAAACCTGCGAAGCAATTCAATGGTGCGTGGGAAATTCCCAATCCGCACTGGGCCCGCGTGGGAATTTATGGCCCAACTTGTTCTGAGAGGAGGCCTGTGCCCAGCAGTGGGCCTTATATAGGCTGGGATTGAAGTGAAAAAAAAGTTTTTTTTAAACCGAACGTCACAAAAACTATCTTAATAAAATCGTGTCATTTCGGTTCGTGACACGGAGTCACGGGTCAAGACGCACAAAGCGTTTTTGACACGAAAGGAAAAAAATGCACGATTCCGTTTATTCGGCGTTACGTACCTTTGCCTGCTGGCCGCGGTCGTGACTTCTGATTGGTTCTTTGGTTATGTGCTTTGTAATGGCTATGAGAGGGTTATGGAAAAAAAATAAGTAGAATAAATGCCTTCATAGAAGCTTAATAATCTTAACAGTAAATAGCAGACATACACACAGACAGACACGCACACAGACACACGTAGCGGTCAAACTTATAACACCACTCTTGACGTCGGGGGTAAAAAAATGAAATGTTGTTAATTTGGTGATACGGTAGCTCTCCCAGCACAACTTTTTTTTTATTCGACTGTATGGCAAACGAGCAAGTGGGTCTCCTGATGGTAAGAGATCACTACCGCCCATAAACATCTGCAACGCCAGGGGTACTACAGATGCGTTGTTAACCTAGAGGCCTAAGATGGGATACCTCACGTGCCAGTAATTTCACCGGCTGTCTTCCTCTCCACGCCGAGACACAACAGTCAACAATCCGTTCATAGACCTACTAGCTGTTGCCCGCGACTCCGTCTGTGTAGAAGTATGAAAAATAGTTTACATCCTATTCTCAGCAGGGCTACTACGAAACTCGAAGTTCGTATCGTACCGTCCCTCTTGCTCTCGTATTAAATAGTATAAGTGTCAGAGGGACCGCACGACACAAACTTCGAGTTTCGAGTTTCGTAGTAGCCCTGCAGACCTACCGAATATACACAAATAATTTCATAAAAATCGGTCAAGCCGTTTCGAAGGAGTTTGGGTCACAACATCTTTGACCCGAGAATTTTATATATAGATAAAATTGTACGGAACTCTCGGTGCGCGAGTCCGACTAACTTAACCGATTTTTTTACTTGGCAATTTGTAACGAATTTACAAGGTACCTGTCTGTCTCATCTCTATATTGAAGTGAATAGACAAGCCAACCGGTTCCATTAAAAAAAGATTTATTTACATAAAAAAACATTGATTTAGTGTCTAAAGTATCTTCATTGGACTACGCACTATTTTTACAACTTCGTATAAATTGACAAGGAGTTCAATAACTCAACTAAGTGTAGATTAGAACCTAACCATCAAAAAGTTGGAAGACCCCCGACTTTGTCTCTTCAAAGTTCAATATCGCAAAAGCGGCTGAACTGATTTTAACTGGAAAACCTGCTTTCAAATAAAAAATCGGCGGGCGAACCCACGCCTCAGCTTGAGAGGCAATGTCAAACTACTAGGAGACCTACAGGCACTATACTGAGGCCCCATGAGGTCCCGGGTTCGATTCCCGGCCGGGGCAGGTATTTGTATGAATAATAGTAATGTTTGTTCTCGGGTTTTGGATGTTTAATATGCATTTAAGTATGTATTTATCTATACCGGGTGGACCCTGTAACAGGAGCAAAAAATTAAAACCCAGGTTCTGCTACTCAAATGGAACTACGTTAGTTCTGCAACTTTCAAAAATTAAGTAATTAACCGACTTCAAAAAAGGAAGAGGTTCTATGTTCCAATGTTTGTATTTTTTTTATGTATGTTCGCCGATTACTCAGTCAATTGTGGACCGATTTTCAAAATTCTTTTTTATCATTAAGTTTATTCCAAACAAATTTAATGGTATTTTCAATGTACGGCATCCAATAGCCTAAATGACATCGCCTGTCACGTAACAAAATGACGGATTTCGCAATACATTACTTGTCCAATTAAACTACCTACTAATTAACTATAATAAAAATCATAATACAAGTTATTATCAAAAGTTGTAGAACTAAATTAGATCAAGATGAAGAGTGGAAGCTGTGGTTTAACTTTTGCTCCTGTTACAGGGCCCACCTTGTATAAGTGTATTTATCCGTTGCTTAGTATCCATAGTACATACAAGCTTTGCTTAGTTTGGGTTTGTCAAGTGTCCCATGATATTTCGTTTACTTGCCCGAATTTCACTTGCCATACCAACGTTTGCCATAAAATATATAGAACCGTGCTGTTTTCAGGATTTTTTAAATGTCATCTTTAAGAATGCAGTAGGTTAGGTTAGGTTAGTTTAATATCAACTCTGAAGAAATGACTATTTCAGAAATAAATTACTTTATGGCTAATGAAAATTGTAGAAAACGATACATTCGGGCAAACGATAGAGAACCATGATATTTATTATTTATTTATTTATACTACGAAAGTGCAAAATTCGAACTTCGTATCTTACCGTCCCGCTGCTGCTGATATTATTTAATAAGAGAGTGAGAGGGACGGTACGATACAAACTTTTCGAATTCCATAGTAGCCCCTCAGGCCGGACATGACGTAAGCGTAACATAATATCTTAAAGTTAAATTTAATTCGTAAAAAGCGCTAAAACAGTTTCATTCGAACCATAAAATGGGTACTAAATGTTAATCTGAATTAATTTAATCCGCATTAAACGCTGTTAATTTATAATGGCTTCATTTAGAGTCGTTAAGACGATCTCGTTTACATATGTTTAACCACCGTGGCATTTGAGTATGAAACAAATTAATTTCGCACTCATAATGGTTGCTAAAATGGGGAATGTTCGCTGAAGGACGCTTTCGTCTGACGATTGTGAGTGAGACTTTAAATTTAATCAAGTGGCAAGAATATAAGACTAGAGTCTATATTCAAATTCATACATATTTAAAAGTCATAATGTAATAATGCCATAATGATCATTGCCATAACTATTTTTCACTCTGCTTGGCCGGTCTACTTCCCGGCCCCGGGCCCAGCCCGGCCTCTACAGTAATGTACTATTAGTTCATTGATATGGACCTCCGTAAAGTAACGCCTGATTCAATAAAAAATTCTTAAGTATTTTGAAGAAAAAAAAACCCTGATTTTAAAGTAAACCTAACCTAACGTATAGAGTAAGTACTGTAGTCCATTTAAAAATTCCTGAAAATTTTGTGGCTTTGAGAAAAAAGAGTTATGGCAAATGATTATTAATCATTACTGCCGAGGCCGGGAAAAAGCAATTCGTGTATGAGTAGAGTTTGCGGACGAAACATAGCGTCTGTAAGGTGTGTACTATGTTTTTCCGAGCATATTGGAGAAAAATAGTCATTATTATAATGATTAGCTAAATCATAATATGATTTAGATAATATAGATCAATCAAAACTGCGTCATAAGTGTCCCGATTAATATTATTAATCGGGACACTTGTGACGCAGTTTTCACTAACAATTAAAATTATGAAGTACCAGGGTGACATAAAGCACAAAGGGGTCAAGCCTTTACGAAGGGGATTACGAAGAAGATGGCAACATACAGTTTAGGCTTGTTAAACAAGCACGACACGATTCCCGTAATACCGTCTGGAATAGAACGGAGAAATTAGAATTTTTAATGTCAACTGCGAATTGGACGAATACTGCTAAGGTTCCGCGGAAGCAAGGATTTTTTTATGCTAAAAACTTTTAATTATGTATATTAAATTATGAAGTTTTGAGATTTAGTTTCACATAGTTTGTAACTTATCTATATTGATTAAATGGATGATTAAGAACCTATATAATAATTAATTGTAACGTTTATATTTAATAAAATAGATAGATAGAGGAATAAATAGATCGACGAAACTTTATTTTTCACAAACAAAACGTGACTCTATGACAAAAAAAGAGAGAATACGAAAGTTAAACTTAAAAAGCAAAACAATAAAACAATGTTAATTATTAATTTCACAATGTTGGTAATTGAATTTCTGGAATAAGATAATCTAACTGCATATTCTGTGATATATATTCCATATTAGCCCGATATTAACACTGATACATTACATAATTACATTAATGTATATGTATATTTTTATTCGTACTTGAAAACCTTTAATATGAGCTTTGCACGGACCCCTAACCAGCCAACAATTAAAAATAAAAAAGCCCGTTCGGAAACCTGAGCCGTCTAAGTGTTCGATTCGCAGAATAAATACTTAGTCGTATACAAAGAGATTCCATCGTCATTAGTCCGGAGTTGGTTTTTGCACGGCATTCCAATTTTGAAATACGTTCTATTTTAAACGCTGGCTGGTTTTCGAAAGAGGTCATGAGGACTCCGAAGAAAAACTGTTGCTCTACGTCTAGGACTAATAGGAATTCGGAACTTTTTTTTTAATTTACGCTAGAAAGGTAAAGGGATGTGGGTTGGCCAGATTGACAGAATTTTATCCCGGTGCATAATGTCCACGGGATAACGACAAGTCGTGGTTTATATAATAGTTTGACCTATGGCCTCTCAAGCAGACGATCGTGGGTTCAAAACCAGACTCGCATCTGAGTTTTTCGAATTTCATGTGCGAAATTACATTTGAAATTTACCACAAGCTTTAACTGTGAAGGAAAACATCGTGAGGAACTGCACAAACTTGTGAAATTCAATGGTGTGTGTGAAGTTCCCACTCGCCCTCAGCTCGCGTGGGAAGTACATCCCAAGCCCTCTCTTTCTGAGCGGAGGCCTGTGCCCTGCAGTGAGACATACCTGCTATAGTAACTAATCATATATCACTAATATAAAGCCTACTACAAGCTCCATATACCCATAGCAGGGACCGGTCCTTCGAACCAGATACAATCGGTCAAATATTTCAAAAATCTCGCTCGGTCAGTAGAACAAAAAAAAAAGATTTTTTTAGAAAGAATGCCTCGCTCATATTTTAAGTTTGTTATTTTTGCTACTGAACTGATGGGTATGGAATTTGGTGTGCAGACAGTTCGTATCTTGGATAATTTGTAAAAAACTTGCTTCCATCTGTAACTGTCATCTGTTGAACGAAAAGGAACTCTTTTAATCGTGCACTGTCCAACCGTCTGTCTGTCCGTGGTCCGTATTAGATAGACAGCTGAAATTATAAACACTGTAATAACCAATAATAGGTATAATTAAAAATTAAAAGGGTCCCGACCAACCAATATGAAGTCATCCCACTCCGTGTACCATTTGCTTAAAAGCAGGGCTCTGCTATTAGCAATGTATTTATTTATTTAATGTATATATATATATAACATTAGAATATCAAATTAGAGTAAAATCAAATATTTATTTCATTACAGAGACACTCAGATATATGAAGAACCAAAAAAAATTAATTAAATTTGTTTATCTTAAACACTGGATACACCTGTATACAGCGTGTATTTTTCTACCTCAAACTTTAAGGATAGTTAGTGAAGGCCCTAATTACTAATTATCACATTTTATTATATCTTAGTAAAAAAAATAGACACAGATAGATAGATAGATAGATAAAAAACTTTATTCACAAACATGCCATAAAAATTCTACATAAACAAACGATTCAAATTGTTACATATTTAAATTAAGTTGTCACGGCACAGCCGCGAAAAGGCGCCGACTCAGCATGTGCTGCGACATTGCTGTCACAGCGCTGACTTATTATTTTCCTTATAAAATTAATTAGCACGCAATGTATCACTACGTGATACTGCTTTGTTTTTGTTCAAAACGTCGCACTTGTTGACGTGACAGCTGTCACAGAACGCTTCTCTCTCGTGTCAAATTATTGTACGCATTACATTGCTGCTCGAAAATATTTCAAAAATTAATTACGCTCTGGTAGTTAATTCTAAATTGAAAATTTGTTTTGATATCGGTTCACAGCACTTAAATCTTCGTCTGGTTACAGTTTGAGGTAGTATCAAAAATACACGCTGTATTTAGACATAAAAAATATGTACGGAACCATTGGTGCGTGAGTCCGACTCGCACTTAGCCGGTTTTTTTATTCAGTCGTTATTTCTAAACACATAACCTAACCTGTCACCCTGCATCGGTTAACCATCAAAACGACAAATTGGATGTTTCCATTACAAGACAAAGTACAGACGTTACCACTATCACTAACGATTAAAACACCTAAATTCAACCTTATACTGATATACATAGAGTATCCACTAACTGAAAAAGTATATTTGCAAGCAACATTCTACCACGCTCTAAATGCGGTTATAAATGATGAAATTCGTTCTTATTTCATTGGGGATAGGGTTGTAGAAGTTGATTTTTAAGTGAATATAGGTGAGGGAAATGATACCGTGAGAGGTCCTTTAAAATAGAAACCGTAAAACTTTTGTCGGGGTAGTTAAGTTACGGTTAAAATTAACTGACGGTAAGAAGGTTTTTGATCGGGTTAAAATACACTTTAGATTAAGGCGTTACATTAAACAAATGTACTATTTCATCACACTTGCTCGTCAATGATGTTATTCCATGCTTGTATACTAAAGGGTTGCCAGCTATCGTTTTTTTTATAATAAAATTCCAAAAAATATTATAAATGAAACGGATACAAAATTCAGAACTATTGTCATGAAGACATTAATATCTAAGGCGTATTATAAAGTTAATGATTATATCATGGACAGGGATATTTGGAAATAATTCCGATCCGCATTAGCGATCCCTTCAAATAGCGAACCTACTGTGTTAAAAATAAAGTTGTGTTAAATACTTGTGATGAATACATATCATTTAATAATATTGTAAATCTGTTTAAAAAAAATATACCTCGTTGAGTTTCTTGCCGGATTCTTCTCAACAGAGGTTTTTCCGAACCGGTGGTAGATTTTTTGACATTCATAAGTGCTTGTTGTAGCCTAAATTGAATAAAGATATTTTGACTTTGACTTTTTGAAAGGACAATGGCTTCAGTTGTTCCCGGGGGAACTATGAATTTACCTACGTGTAGTTTTTCTCCCCAAGGGAGTTATAACTTTAGTTTATAAAAAAATTAGTAAGTACGTCATTTCGGACTAAAGAGTCTGTCTGTGGCACCGTAGCTCTTAAACGGGTGGACCGATTTGAATGCGTTTTTTGTTATTTGAAAGCAGGTTTTCTAGCGATGGTTCTTAGACATTAGCCGTTTTTGAGATGTTGAACTTAGTAGTGACAAAGTCGGTGGTTTTCGTCCTTTGTTGGTTAGGTTATCTGTTTAGTTTTTTTAAGGCAGTCGGGTATATCAGGGGTCGGGTGGGGATATCTGCCCCGGCCGGGGATCGAACCCGGGACCTTAAGCTTCGCAGTCTTCTCTAACCACTTGGCCATCCGGTCGTCATAGTTACGTTGTAGTTAAACTGCAATCTGAAACGCTCCTTAAACTCCAGTTAACAATGCCACCAGGCTCGCGCTTGGCCGTGGATCATGTTACAAGCTGCGCGCGCGCCGGACCCCTTGCGCGAAGCTGACGCTCGTTTCATAAAGTTTGAAGCCACAATAGTACACTTGTATTTATATTTTTAGTGAACTTTGATCGGATTCCCGGTGGTCTATTTGGCAAGACCCTGGCGCGCGACACTGTAGATAGAAAGTGCGGGTTCGAATCCAGTCAGGCGATATAACTTTCTCGTTTTTAAAAAATCCTAGATATCCTTTTGCAAGGCTGCAAGCTCTTTGATCAGATTCCCGGTGGTCTATTTGGCGCGCGACACTGTAGATAGAAAGTGCGGGTTCGAATCCAGTCAGGCGATCCATAAACTTTCTCGTTTTTAAAAAAATCCTAGATATCCTTTTGCAAGGCTGCAAGCTCCTCTCAAAACCTTCGATATCGTAATTTCACACACACACACACAAACATCAAGTCTGTCTTATAATCAAAATTAGCTTTCAAAGCAAAATGGTTCAAACATGTTTATTTATTTACTTTCGCTGAAATCGAATCGTGGATCTATATATTTGAACATGTTTTGAAAAAACAAAATGCAGTTTGATTTGATATTAGAACCAGTTTTAGCAGGCATTTTCTGATCAAATTGTTACATTTACACACACACAAACATCAAGCCTGTATTCCCAAATGGGGTAGGCAGAGCACACGAAACGTTACCGCTTCGGAGCCACTTTTAGCACTTTAGGTTTTAAGTTTGACAAAAACGGTACAATAGTGACAGGTTGCTAGCCTGTCGCCTACGGTATACCTTAACCTATACCCTCAGTCGCCTCTTACGACATCCACAAAAGAAATGGAGGGGTGTATTCTAACCAAACACCACACGGGTCACGGGGGTTGTAATTTCAAAGTCCAATTTCTCAAAAACGGCTGAACCACCGCAAGGAAACTCGCTTTCGCGTGAACTAACTGCATCGAAATTTGACGGTCTATTTGAGAGCTACGATGCCAGAGATAGACATCAGCATCAAACTTGTAACACCATTTTGAGTCGGGGTTTAAAAAAAAACAAATAATATTAATAAGTAGTTTGTTAACAAAATATTTAACACAAAAAAAAAACAATAAAACGCCAATCGATCATATTGGACGGTTACTTAAATAAAAAACCTCATGACGTCTTAATAAGTAGTAACACCACGCAATAAGCATCATTTTCGTTCGACACAACGACATTGCATAACTTTGTAAATTATAGCAAGATTTATAATTCAGTTCTAAAGATTACAACAACTATGCTCATTTCTTTGATTTTAAACTCTCTGCTAAACTTTATAAAGTACAAAATTCAACTCTACATTTGTCAACACAACTTTTCATACAACTATCTGTCAACATTTGCGGACGCACTGAACTTTATAACTTCGGTTCTATGGTACATATTTGCGTATCACGAAATTTTTAACTTGGTAGCGTGTGACAGGTACCAGTTTGACAGCTTGTAAGCCGCATTAATGACATTTGCTGTCAAAATTACGCAGATACGGCTACTGTAGATTGCAGTTCGCGATAGGTGTTTTTTGTGATAAAATAATTATTATTATCAAGGAAGCGTATTACTGCATAACTTTTTTTATAGCCTGTAATGCCCCACTGGTGGGCAAAGGCCTCTCCCCTGGCTTTCCAACTCGCGCTATCGGCACTTATGTCTGGCCAGTCGCTTGAAAACGCGTCTATACTGGGTTTTGATATGTATTTACACTTATGCAACTTGTATCCTCATAAAAAAAATTCTTACTAATAAAATACATACACAAATTGCTTTCGTAAAAAGAACCTACAAACATCACTTGAGAGATACAGATAAAATTAAACTAATAAAGCATAGGACTGGATATGGTAGGAGGAACATTCTATCAGAGGGAGCACGACTATATAATGACCTGCCTGTTGAAGTTAAAAAGTGTAATACATTAGGCATGTTTAAAAGTAAACTTAGAGATTATATTAGTGTTAAGGTAAATTAGATGTTACGATTAGCTGGAAAAATCTTACTAAAGATTGTTCTTTATGAGTAATAAAGTCTTTAAACCTAAACCTATTTAACTAAATGTTAACAAAACAACGCCAATTGGTGTCTTAAATATGGAAATTCCCCATTAAAACTATCTAAAAACATTTACATTTCTGTATTGTTAATGTATTATTGTATCTAAACATTTACATTTCTGTATTGATAATGTATTGTATCTAAACATTTACATTTCTGTATTGATAATGTATTGTATCTAAACATTTACATTTCTGTATTGTTAATGTATGTATTGTTTCTAAACATTTACATTTCTGTATTGTTAATGTATGTATTGTATTTAAACATTTACATTTCTGTATTGATAATGTATTGTATATAAACATTTACATTTCTGTATTGATAATGTATTGTATCTAAACATTTACATTTCTGTATTGATAATGTATTGTATCTAAACATTTACATTTCTGTATTGTTAATGTATTGTATCTAAACATTTACATTTCTGTATTGTTAATGTATTGTATCTAAACATTTACATTTCTGTATTGTTAATGTATTGTATCTAAACATTTACATTTCTGTATTGTTAATGTATTGTATCTAAACATTTACATTTCTGTATTGATAATGTATTGTATCTAAACATTTACATTTCTGTATTGATAATGTATTGTATCTAAACATTTACATTTCTGTATTGTTAATGTATTGTAACTAAACATTTACATTTCTGTATTGATAATGTATTGTATCTAAACATTTACATTTCTGTATTGTTAATGTATTGTATCTAAACATTTATATTTCTGTATTGATAATGTATTGTATCTAAACATTTACATTTCTGTATTGATAATGTATTGTATCTAAACATTTACATTTCTGTATTGTTAATGTATTGTATCTAAACATTTACATTTCTGTATTGATAATGTATTGTATCTAAACATTTACATTTCTGTATTGTTAATTAGAGATGTGCCGATCATGACTTTGGCCGACTAGCCGACTAGCCGATTAGTCGGTTGTAAAGAAGCCGACTAATCGGCCGACTAGTCGGCCAAGCCGATCACAGCTTCGGGGATTTCCGTGACGCATTGTTAACCAGCTGATTTGGGCGGAAGTCGCAACCGACGCCTGTAAGCGTCTCGGAACCTGTTTATTTTATTTTATTCGTATTATTTTATTTCTAGATTTTTGCTTTTGTATCTGTCAAAGCGGTGTTTTTGTGAAAAAAAAATATTGTGTAAAAATAATGCCTACTATTATTGTTCATTAAAGTGAGAGCTAAAAAAATAATAATTAAAATTTAATCATGTCAAAAAGAACGGCATCCGAAAAGGCTATAGAATCGTAGATAACATACATGCGTTGCGGCAGGTTATACAGAAGACCGAAGAGTATAACCTCCCCCTTTGCCTTGCATTTGTAAACTACGAGAAAGCCTTCGATTCGATCGAGACTTGGGCTGTGCTGCAGGCTCTCCAGCGGTGCCAAGTTGACTACCAGTATATCGAAGTGTTGAAGTGTCTGTACGAAAACGCCACTATGTCCGTCCGACTACCGGACTAGAGCACGACGCCTATTCCTCTGCAGCGGGGAGTCAGACAAGGAGATGAGATCTCTCCGAAACTGTTACTGCTGCACTGGAGGATGCTTGCAGGATTCTGAACTGGGAAGGACAAGGCATCAACATTAATGGCGAGTACTTTACTCATCTTCGATTCGCCGACGATATTGTAGTCATGGCTGAGAGACTATGGAGGACTTCAGTGCTATGCTCGCCGACCTCAGCAGTTTCCGACCGAGTTGGCCTGAAAATAAACATAGACAAGATGTAAGTCATGTCTAATGTCCATGTTGTGCCAACTTCCGTAATAGTCGGAGGCTCTGCGCTCGAAGTTGTTAACGACTATGTATACCTGAGACAAACGGTCCAGATAGGTAGATCCAATTTCGAGAAAGAGATCACTCGTCGAATCCGACTCGGCTGGGCAGCGTTCGGGAAGCTTCGCAGTGTCTTTTCTTCCAAATTATCGCAGTGTTTGAAGTCAAAAGTCTTTGACCAATGTGTGTTGCCGTGATGACTTACGGATCTGAGACGTGGTCGCTAACGATGGGCCTCATGAGGAAGCTCAAAGTCACTCAGAGGGCTATGAAGAGGGCTATGCACGGGGTTTCACTGCGGGATAGAATCCGAAATGATGATATCCACAGTAAAACTAAGGTTACCGACATAGCCCGAAGAATTGCGAAACTGAAGTGGCAGTGGGCAGGGCACATTGCTCGCAGAACTGATGGCCGATAGGGTCAGAAGGTTCACGAATGGCGTCCGCGGACCGGGAGACGAGGTGTCGGTAGGCCTCCAACAAGACGGAGCGACGACCCGGTTAAGATCGCGGGATCGCGGTGAATGCGGAAAGCACAAGACGGTCTGAGTGGAGAGAGCCTTGGAGGAGGCCTGTCCATGTGACATGATGATGTCAAACAGAAGTCTCGTGTATGGATTTTTTGAACAATTAGACAATGATTCCGGTAAAGTCAAGTAGGTATAACTAATGACAAAATATAATTTCTCGTGTGGGCAAGGAAACACAGTACTATACTACAAAAATTAACAGCTTAAGGTTTTTATATAATGTAACTCCCCCTCTGTGTACCCATACCTACATGAAAATAAATATTTTATTCAAATTATACGTACAAAGTAAGAAGCCGGATAGTCGGCGCTTTTTGCCGACTATTCGCCGACTAGTCGCCGACTACGAAAGTGGCCGGATAGTCGGCTTTCCCGACTAGTCGGCGACTAGTCGGCACATCTCTATTGTTAATGTATTGTATCTAAACATTTACATTTCTGTATTGGAAGGAAAAAGAAAGAAAGGGAGACAGTGTCGTAGATGGGAGGACGACATCAAAAATATAGCAGCATTACGTGGAGAAGGAAGGCACATGATCGTACTCTATGGACAGCTTTAGGGGAGGCCTATGCTGGGAAAGCAACTTAATCTTCTCGGAACCGGTATCCAGTGAAACTTAATATGTAAGAAAATGTTTAGTGCAAGATTAATGAATAGAGGCTTTTATTATTATTATTGAAATACACTGACAGAAATAGACTAACAGATAGAGGCAAACTGAGAAATAGACCAATTACGAAGTTGGCAAATTACAGTTATGACGAATTAAGTAGACGAATGTCGCTGAGACCGTTTAAGATCCTTGAATGTACCAAATCTGGCGGCTGAAGTTTGTTTACATTTAGTTAATTACCTAAACGTTTCAAGTACTCGTATAGGTCATCTCCCCACCTCCCCCTTGGCCTGCCGCGGCGCCGATAGCCATCCTGGGGCATCCTCTGTGTGGTGACCTGTGCCACCTTCTGGGTGCATAACTTAGCTTTTGCAAAAATTAAGGGGCTGTTTCACCATCCATTGATTAGTGTTAACTGACGGTTAAATGTGATGTCGTCTCCGTCTATTCGAAGAAAAAAAATAGAGACGGCATCACATTTAACCGTCAGTTAACACTAATCAATGGATGGTGAAACAGCCCCTAAATGTGATGTTTTTTCATTTTGATTAACTTTACAACAGGTCAAAGGTAGGTAGTTGTCTCTATAAGAAAGAAAGAAAGAAAGAAAGGTTTATTTTGGCTACCACCTAAAACTAAGACTAGAACTAGCACTAAAACTAAGAAACGATATTATACTTACTCCGCCCGCGTAGAATTCGTTTATCGCTATCCCGCGGAACTATGCAATTTTCCGGGATAAAACTATCCTGTCTCTCCGCGAACGCAAACTATCTGTATACCGAATTTCATCTAAATCGATTTAGCGGTTCAGACGTGAAGGTAACAAACAAACAGACTTACAATTTTCGCATTTATAATATTGGGACCACTCATACTCATACTTATACTCATACTCTTTTATTGGTAATATCGTTATTACATGTCATTTTGTTAAATTATTCTAATATATTCTAAGAACTAATTAATTAAATAATTTTCAGTAAATAATAGCCATTGGCTTATATTTAAGGAACTCATCAAAAGTGTAGAAAGAAGACTATAGTTACTTATAATTAGTTCGCCCAGCAGTCCATGGAATTCGCAATCTCAATCGATTGCATCTAATTTATTTATTAGCGCAATAAGGATATTTGCCGTCCTTTGCCTGTCGTTTGATTCGAGACTATTAAAACCAGTCTGCCCACAGAACTGTTAACAGGTATAGAAATGTAGCTTTTTTTCAGATTGTACTTTTTGTTGTCTGTATTGGCATTGGATTCATTTGCGTATCAAATTTCAAGTCGATGCCAGTAACCGTTTAGGAGTTCCGTCCTCCGGAGGCGATCCTGGCTGGACCACCAGGATGTCACTAGATTATTGTATTGTTACCTGATTTACATAAGTATGTCAAATTTCAATTCAATCTAACCACTGAAAGCGCGTCAAATTTTATTTGCAAGATTTGACCCGTTCATACATACTTACCTATGTACATAAAAGCTTGTAAAAACTAAAAAGTGACTTCATCAATACAACAATGACTCTTTATTGTACACCAGAAATAGTAAGCGATACAGAAAACTGGTACACAGAGAGAAAATTACAAGCTAAGCAATATGCGGGCTCAGAGCGATCTTTTTCAGGCAACCTTTTTATAGAAATAAGTAAAGACTAGATTACAGCAGGAGGTGCCATTTTGAATTTTGAGCATCACAATCGGTCAAACATAGATTGTGGAAGGACGTATACATAGAAACATTTCTATTCTTCTTATGAAGTCTGTGGTAGAGCTACAGTTCTAGCATCATCTAACTGGTTTGCTTTGTTAGCTGACTGTACGTAACTAAGCAACGAGAACATATTAATTGTTGGGATGGGAATACTTCTTGGAATCAATAATCTTCAGTATCTAGTGTACGAACATCTTTATCTTTACATCTTTCATCACCATCACCATCATCCCATAATCTCATGATCTCTCGTCATCCCGGAATGAGAGAGCTTGTGCCGTAGTTCCACACGGCCCAGTGCGGATTGGGAACTTCACTCACACCATCAAAATGTTTCGCAGATCTGTGCTGGTTTCCTCACGTTGTTTTCCTTCACCTTAAAGCTCGTGGTAAATTTCAAATTTCATTTCACACCCTGCGAAGCGATGCCGGGTATGAATCCACGATCACTATGATTTAGTTTTGTTGATAAATATAAAGTTGCGGTTTAAAAAAAAACCTTTTTTTTTCAAGCTGTTAGCACCTGATTTCGTTGGTCTTAGACGAAGATTTTACTTTACGCACTAGACTAGATAGATTGTACTAGTAGATTGTACAACAAGAGCATACAACGAGCCATTTTACCCAAGAGGTTCATACAGCCACCCGAGCCAGTAGGTACGGTGAGGGTGGATAGACACGTCGAGGGGAAAATGGGTTTGATGCTCGAGTTTTACAAAGAAAATGAAATAACAAGAGTGTAACTTTTATTTTTCACGAATTTCTATATTTTTTTTTAGTATTATTGATTTATTTTGATGGATTTGATCGATTTTTTAGTAATAAATAAAAAAATATAAAAAAAAGGTTGGTCTTAGACAAAGATTTTACTTTATGCACTAAATCATAAAAAGTTTTTTTTTATTAGACTGGATGGCAAACGAGCAAGTGGGTCTCCTGATGGTAAGAGATCTCCACCGCCCATAGACATTCTGCCAAGAGCGCAGCCTTTTGTTATGACGATTAAAGTTTCTATCTATCTATCTATCTATCTATCTAAGTATCGCCAATATTTGGAACAATTATATTTTTTCTTTTACAAATATAAAATTTTACTCGCAAATGTGATGAAAAACATTGTATGTCGCACGGGCGGTACTAGAATTACGAACATCGACTCGTTAAAGCCCTCAATCTTCGACTTCGGGTTTCTAATAGACTCTCATTCGTAATTTCTTATTTACCGCCCTTAAGACACAATGTACTATTTAATGCAGTCTACCTCTGTCGAGAATACAAACATAATAAACATAAGCAGTGAAAACGTAGAAGACATAATATTATAGATAGTATATTATATATAGAGTATGTTTAAAAGTAAACCTGTACCTTCTATCAGAGATCATTGTTAGGATAGTTATAGTTACAGTCAAGTATAGAGCAACTAAAATACAGAACGGACAGTGCTCTGTCACAGACTGATCATGATAGAGCTGCCTACCCTCCTAAGGCCCTCCTAAAAATAATTAATTTTGATTAAAAATACCGCATCAAAGTCGGTCAACCCGTTTGCGAGCTACGACGCCACAGACAGACAGACAGAGAAATACATATATTGGCGTCAAACTTATTAACACCCCTATTTTGCGTTGGGGATTACAAACTAATAAATAATCTTTATCAATATGCAGTGCACCTTCTAAACGATTTCTTAGAGAGGTAGATAAATAAAACGTTTGCTACTGCAAACACACACAATCAAGAATATATACATATATAAGGAATTCATTCTAATAAAAAAACACATCGGAATCGGTCCGTCATATTGAGAGCTAGATGCCGCAGACAGACATTGGCGTCAAACACTCCTCTTTTTGCGTCGGGGATTAAAAACTAATTGATAATTTCTTAGTTGCTTTAAGAGTATAATTTAAAACGCGCTGTTTGTCAACGTAAGTATCGTTGCAACCCCGCAACCCTTATGTATAGGCGGAGGTGTTATTTCTTGCGGAAGTTTTGCGGTAACGGACGCGGAGACAAAGTACCTTTACAACCCTATAACTATAACTTTATCGGTTCGGCAACCTACTAGTACAAAAGCTATACAGAATGGCTGTCTGCCCCCCGCCGGTTAAGCTTCCGCCAAGCAGAAGACGGCGTTTTAATAGAAAAAAAAACTATAACTAGTAAGGTATGTAACATACAATGTCTCATCTATTTCACAAAACCGACTTCTTTTACAAAACTACATGTGTCCTCCAGGCAGGTGCATACTCTTTGCCCAACGATTTTATCATTAATCATTTCGAATTAGGAACTCCGAGTCACGGTGACTCGGTGCTTTTAAATTTGGAACCGAACGATTGGACGCTCTTCTATTAAAAAAAAACTGACTTTTTTTAAACCTTAAAGTGTTGCCAGTAAAGCTTAAATTGTCATAGAGTTTATAAGAAACCATTTTGAATTTTAGTCGTTTGTTGATTTTGCTCGCATGAAATGTAGAAATTGTTCGTTCGAAGTTATTTTAACTAACTAGGTTAGGTCGAAGTGATTTCTTGAGAGGATAAGATTTTATTGGTAATACGAACGTCCTCTTGAGTATTCCATTCATCGGGTTATTCCCACCTGTTACCACCTATTTTTACCAGTGGTTACAGCTGGGATTTTTTTCCCATCTACCTTTTAACTACTTTAATTACCACCAATTACTTTAGTGTTAACATATAAGAAAAATATTTGCGATAAGATAAAATAACTCCATAAATATTGAATAGAATAGAACTTTTCTGAATAAGTATACTGAAAATAAACTGCTGAAAATTAAAATGAATGTGGTGGTAACTAATTTGATTTTTTCCCCATCTCATACCCACCAAAGAAATCGGTGGTAACTACTGGAAAAAAAAATCCCAGTTGTTACCACCAATTAGATTAGTGGTAACAGATGGGAATTTTTATTCCCATAAGTTACAAGTGGTAACAGGTTGGGAAAAAAATCCCATCTGTTACCACTGATATCAAATTGGTGGTAACAAGTAGGAATAACCCCATTGATCTTTACAGTTATTTTATTTCTGAAGAGTCAGGCAAGAAAAGTATTTATTTAAATTATTTGAGGAGATGCCACTAGAACAATTCATAGTCGAATAGTGCCGCCAATTAAAACATTAATAATTACAGTAATCATAAAACAATAACCCCTAGATAGAGCGGGTTCTGGAGGGAGTTGTGTGTGCAAAATTAGAGAACCGCATTCTTTGAATAGTTTTGAACTAAGAAAAACTTGCAAATTATGATTCTGAATGTTGCCAGGAGTGGTGGAACAAATATGTACTAAAAACAGAATAAAATAAATATTTAAAGGGGTCTCCCATACAAAAAAACGTGATCGTTTTGCCGTTTTTTGCTTGATATTAATAATCGCAACAGGTAGACGCTTGAAATATTCACAGAATCTCACTTTAAAAATAATTTTTTTTTTATTACTTATACCTCCGTGGGCGTGGAGAGTAAGCCAGCCGGTGAAAATTACTGGCACTTGAGGTATACCATCTTAGGCCTCTAGGTTGGCAACGTATCTGCAATACCCGGGTATTGCAGATGTTTATGGGCGGTGGTGATATCTTACCATCAGGAGACCCACTTGCTCGTTTGCCAACCAGTCGAATAAAAAAATAATAAAAAATTAAAACCTCCAATACATAACAAGTTACTATGGAGGGCTTCCATACAACAACCGTGTTTTTTTTGCTAATGTCTAATGTTGTCTATACAACATGTCATGTCTAATTTGTATGAAAATGGTACGGAACCCTTCGTGCGCGAGTCCGACTCGCACTTATGGGCGGTTTTTTTAATACTAAATTTTGTTATTATGTTTGTTATAATAACACCCAAGCTAAGTGGTTATAACCTTATAACAAGATAGTTTTTGTGTACAGAACACTAAAAGACATAACTGAGGTTTTCAGTTTTCAATATTAACACCTTGTATAGTATTTCGTGTATAGTCCGACAACAATTGCTCCATCGCCTTCCAGAAACCAAGGGTTTACAAATATAAGTCGTGGCCATAATTTAATAAGAGCCCACACACACCGCCCACGGCTGGGCATGTGCGGCGGACACTGTTTGTTTACAATTTAAATTTATGCGGGGGATTGGCTATATCTCAAGTTTTTTTCCGGTGGCATATCTTGGTGGGATGTGGGAATTTTTTTAGGCTCCGTTTCCACCAGAGATGTGCGAGGGGGATCCTTCCGACTGCTATAATTTTATAAGTCATAATGTAATGTTTGTCATAAGTTTTGTTAGTCATAATTTATTTTCCCGCTGAAACCGTACATTTTTCATAATTTTTTAAGTGTTTCAATGGTCGAACTTTTTTTTTTTTTTGTCCGGGTGAGTGGTTAGTTCCAAAGGAATGCCGAAAAAGTTTGAGGGCTTACGGCATAGATGTCGCTAGCGTCGCTGCTTAAGTGACTAAGTAAGAAACACAAGCTGAGATATGAGGTGCATAGGGAAATTCGTGTCGGTACCGTTGACCATCAGTGGTGTAGCGGTATAGCACGCGGTACGGATTACCGAGGACCTGGGTTCGATTCCCAGTGATGGTCTTATTTTTCTGTTTTTTCTGTGCACCTATATTTCAGTTTGTATTTTCAAAAAAGAGTTATGTCAAAAGTTACATTATTACTAACAATTTTCGATCAATCGATATTAGACCCGTCCTTGTCTGTAGTCATATCTTGCAAGTTAAATTCGACCAACTTCCAGTAGTCGGATTGATTTGAAATTTGGTGTACTTATGCAAATTGCGTGTAATCTGGTAGTGACATCCTGGTAGTCCGGTTAGGATCGTCTCCGCAGGACGGAACTCTTCAATGGTTAATAGCATCGACTTGAAATTTGGTTTGGTATGCAAATGTAGTTTGGGTGGCGATGCAAGTGAAGTCAGCAAAAAAGCTGATAGCAAAAATGTTTGTACTTCCCTGCGTATTGAATATAATGTAAATATATGTCGGAGTATAGCCATAGACGATGGCGCTATATAACGCAAGTATAGGTAGATTCATTCACGAAGCCTTGACGAATAACAGTTCAAAAAAGTTGAAACTCACTCTTAACTCTAGCTAATGTTACTCTAATTTTTTGTGGCAATCTTGTTAAAATTCTAACTCATTCACAGTTAACGAATTGGTTCCATTTCCAAGGTTCAGGGTTCCGTGTCACTATATGGTTAAAAAAATGGTTATTGTCATACGACATGGCCTTCAGTACAAATCGGGCCGGGTTCGAACCCATGATCCTCTGCTTGACCATCTTTCGATACCTACATAGTGTGTGAAGTCTCAAATCCGCACAAGACCCGCGTGGGAACTACTAAAAAAATTGAAAATACAAACTGAAATATAGATGCACAGAAAAAACAGAAAAATAAGACCATCACTGGGAATCGAACCCAGGTCCTCGGTAATCCGTACCGCGTGCTATACCGTTACACCACTGATGGTCAACGGTACCGACACGAATTTCCCTATGCACCTCATATCTCAGCTTGTGTTTCTTACTTAGTCACTTAAGCAGCGAGGTCTTATTTTTCTGTTTTTTCTGTGCATCTATATTTCAGTTTGTATTTTCAATTTCGGAATTTTGGAATTGAAAAAAAAATACAAAAAGATTCCAAAAAACCAATCTTACTAAAAAATGTGCGAGTCGTACTCGTACATGAAGGGTTCCGTACCTCCGTACAATGTTTTCAAAATAGTTATAACATGTATAACTTTAGTCCTTCCATGGGACTCAATCTACCTGTATACCGAATTTCATCTAAATCGGTTAAGAGGTTTAGAAGCAAAAATGTAACAAACAAACAGACTTTCAATCTTTCGCATATTTACAGTATTAGTGGGATATACCTCTGAAAAATTCTTTAATACAAGCACATGTCAAAATAAAGTACACAAAGTTTTTTTCTTAACGGCTACGGAACCTTATCCCGGGTGTGTCCGACACGCTCTTGGCCGGTTTCTTCTGTTTCGTTTCGTTTCGCGCCGATTGGATCCGTCGTAACTTCATTATGCGCAGGCGCCGCCCGCCGCGTCTCCGATAGATACCTTTGTATGAGGAAATACGTTCATTCAGAAGCCATCATCATCATCATCAGCCGGAAGACTTCCACAGTTAAAACAAAAAAAAACAATATCATGGTACATTATTGACCCCAATTGACCTAGTCCCAAACTAAGCAAAGCTTGTACTATGGATACTAGGCAGCGGATAAACATACTTATATAGATAAATACATAAATATGTATTTAAATATACATATTAAAAACATCCAAGACCTGAGAACAAACATTCGTATTATTTATACAAGTATCAGCCCCGGCCAGGAATCGAACCCGGGACCTCAAGCTTCGTCGTCAGGTTCTTCAACCACTTAGCCATCCGGCCGTCCAACTTAAACAAATGTATTTTTTTTTTTCAAACCGCGACGTGTATGTGACATGAAATTTTGCACTGATACAGCCGAAGGAAAATATATCTATACAGCCATAGCGTCAAAAATGTGTATCCATCCATCGACCTTATGTTTAGTTATATACATAAGGTTATCTATATAACTAAACATAAGTTGTTAATTAAATAACTGAAAACCAAAAAGTAGTTTGCTCAGAATTGAGAGTAGAATCGATTATACTGTCTTTTAAATTAGGTTGTGTTTGTGTTCTTAAACCCCTTTTTTGTAGTGCCCGGTCTAAAAGTCACGACTGTAACAGGTGCCAATTATAGTACATTGTGTCTTAAGGGCGGTAAATAAGGAATTACGAACGAGAGTCTATTAGAAGCCCGAAGTCGAAGACTGAGGGCTTTAATGAGTCGATGTTGGTAATTCTAGTACCGCCCGTGCGACATAGTTTTTCATCACATTTACGAGTAAATTTTTATATTTCTAAAAGAAAAAAAAAATAATTGTTCCAAATATTGGCGATACCTTAGGCTGCGCTCTTGGTAGCGCCGCCCTCCCCCCCTCCCCTCAGCATTCACCGCAACGTGGATGTGCATGTGGTCCTGCAGCAGCGCGCGCAGCACCATCAGTACGCACACTGATTCATTTACCGACCTTGGGCTTCATGACAAACATTGTATGTCGCACGGGCCGTACTAGAATTACGAACATCGACTCATTAAAGCCCTCAGTCTTAGACTCTCGTTCGTAATTCCTTATTTACCGCCCTTAAGACACAATGTACTATTAAATAGCGAGGTGGCATACTATTTCGATAATTTAATACTGGCCGCTTTGCTGTCAATGTGTGATTTTCTCCTAAAATCTCAAAGCGCAACTGACAAAATTAAATAAAAATCATGAGTGTAGAGTTAGTAATAAAGTAGGATAAAATAACTAACTTGGCAAAACCCACAAATATCTTTTCAAATAATAAAGGTATTAAAAATAAATGCAATCAACTTTTTTTTTTTATTAGCCTATTTTTGTGTCCCACTGCTGGGCAACGGCCTCTCCTCTCTTGCTCCACTCCTGCCTTATCAAAGGCGAGCTCCCGCCATCCCACATTATAGGCATCTAAGTCGTCCCTCCATCTCCTCTTCGGTCTGCCTCTATTACGGTATCCGTCACTAGGGACCCATTCCGTAACAATTTTGGCCCAACGTTCTGGGTTCATTCGACAGACATGTCCAGCCCAGTCCCACTTCAACTTGGCCGTCTTCAACAGATCAACTAACTAAAAATTAAAAAATATTTCTGGTGTGCCTGAGGTTTCCAGTCATTCAATTAACACCTTGTATAAAGGTGTAGAGATATTTTTGACGACTTGGTAACGTACATATATTTATGCCCTTGACTGTATTTAGGTAGTACTTAAAGAAGTAAATGCAAACCACGCTGGAAATCACTTTTGGATATCAATATTTCAGTGCAATTAACGCGTTTGAAACAGCAATAAGTAAGGCTTGTTAGAAAATAAACTACTGTGTGACCACCCCTTTTAAAAAACCAGACCTGAATGTGACACAAATTGAGAAATAAGCTGTATTTGAGGAACACCGAAGCTCATACAAAAAAAGGCCAACGATCCGTGAAATGGAATGTGTTTTACAAAATTCTTACAAACACATATTATAAAACCAAAAAGACACAAAAACCTACGGCAAAACAATACATTTCAACCTTATTAAGAGTAAGCTAAAGTGCGGAATGGATCGACACTGTTTCGAACTTGTTTCTTTTGGTTGGAGTGCGGAGTAAAAAAGGACGAAAAAACTACTTGTATGGTTTTGCCTCGGCGCACTCGTTAACGTTAGGGATTCGTTAGGAGTGGTTATTACCACTTTTTTAAATCTCAATATGAACAGTAAAGGTCTCTACACACTACAACGTATCATACCATGATCGTATTAGGAACGCTTCAGAAACTGCCACGCGACGGCGACGGTTGGTTACGAAACGTGCTAGTGGGCATAGTCTCATACTGTTTAATACAAAGAATATATTTTTGCCTCACACGTTGCTGTTACGGTCATGGTACGATACCCTTAATAAGTTAAAAAAAAAAAAACATTTTTAATACAAGCTTCTTTGTCATCTATACCACGTTTCCGTACCAAATTTCAAGGCGATGCCATTAACCCCCTGCAGAGACGTTCCTCACCGGACTACCAAGTTGTCACTACCAGACTATTCTAAAGTCACCAGATTTACATAAGTATGCCAAATTTCAAGTCAAACCTGGTCCTTGTTTGTTAATTAGATCAGGAAAAATTGTGCAACGTGTCCAGAATGCCTGTGCAAGGTTCTGTTAAATGTACCGCCACGAGCCCACATTACGCCTTTTCTTAATAATGGGAATTTGCTAAATATGGCTGCTCGTAGAAAGCTTCACCTTGCCTGTCTTCTTTTTGATGTAGTGCACAGGGAGGTGCCGTTTATTTATTTAAGAAGCTTAAATGGTCTCAGAGTTATAGGAATAACCAGGCTAGGTTCTGTAGCTGTGTACTTGTATGTCCGCGTCTTCATTCTGCGGCCTTCCGTGGTAGTTTTCGCTATCAGGCAACTAAGTGTTGGAACAATTTTGCCACCGCCCATTAGAGCTGTGCAGTCTAAGTTTTCTTTTAGAAAACGTTTAAAAGCGCATTTATTGGCTATTCAGCAAAATATGCCGTAGCGAAACAAAGTGGGCTGTGTAAATGGGTGAAACTTTGTTCTGTTTGTCTGTTGTTGTTGTGGGTAAATGCATGATGATGTTTGTATCTGTTTATTTTTAGTTGTGTTTCTGTCATGTAATTGTCACCGGTTTTAAACTTATTTCAATTTCTGTCCCGCATTGTTGATAAGTGTTTTAGGTTAAGTTTAGATTTAGTAACCCTTAAGGTTAAGGTTCTGCAGAATATCAGCGTTGCGAGCAATTCGCGACATCGTGCTGAGCCAGATTCCCTTTTTGTGTCCATTCTGCTCTTTTCGCTTTTGTTTTGTTTGTTTTTGGTATGTATTAATGTGACCAAATAAATATATTTTCTTTCTTTCTTTCTTTCTTTCTTTCAAACTGATCACAGGAAATGGGTCAATTTTACCTTCGAGATTTGACCGAAATAAACAAACAGGGCATTATCTTGGTGCAAGCTTCGACGTTGAAACAGTTCCATTTCCTAAAACTTAAGTTATTTATGCCAAATGCACTTTTTATATTGACTCTACCTAGTATTATCCAATCTGCATAATTCAAGTTCGATTACTAAAAGTGGTTACTTACATCACTTTACCTAAAAAACATTAAATCAACTAAAACAAATAAACATAACAAATAAATGGTGCCGAATATGATTTTGTACCTTTCGGTGTCGAGACCCTTGGTCCGTGGGGCCCTGGCACTCTGAGTCTCTTCAAAGATCTCAGAGATAAGAGAGAGACTAAGAGATACCACAGGAGACTGAAGAGCTGGCAGTTTCCTCGCTCAACGCATCAGTCTTGCGATCCAAGGGGGAAATGCTGCCAGCATCTTTGGTCAATGCCGCAGGGCCCATTTTTAGATTTATTATAGTTTTAGCTTGTTTAATTTTATTGATCCTAATATACCTTTTTTTTAGTTGGACCTGTATTGTTCTGGAAATAAATAAAGACCTATTATTAGTTTAAAAAAAATTAAGATGTAATAATAAATAACCATATTAAACAACAGAAAAAAAAACAAAAGGCGGTAATAACAGCGCACACTTGTGGGCGTAAGACAATTAAAACTAATTGAATTACCAACTAACTGAATAATGGTGGGTTGTGGCCGCTCTATACAATTACCGACTTTTTGTTGGCCCCCTGTTTGACTTTTTTGTCATTTTGACTTTTATTTGTGTAGTTTTTTTGGTTTGAATGATTATGTCCAAGGTGGTTGGGTACAAAAAAACCGTATGTTTTCTGAGTTTAGGACATTATGAGGCTTGTATGAATGTTATAATGATTTATTACTTAGTGCACTCAGGGACGTCTCTTTATTTTCAATCGTCATTTTAAGTATTTTGGAATAAATAAAAAATATGTATTACGTTGTAATAAAAACAAAGTCGACCTTCGCTAGTTCTTTTTAAAGTTCCGCAGTTAAAAAGGGAAAAAGGAATCCCTATAGGATCATGTCTGTCTGTCCGTCCGTCTGCCACATCCAATTTACTCAGAAACTACAGAACCGATTGGGTTCAAATTTGGGATGTAAGTTAATTAACCAATTTTTCATTTGTTACAGATATAAAATGAAACCAGTAGCCTAGAAGACAACAAAATGGACAACTACACAGTAGACGACGAAAAGTCAGCTATTTACATAAACAAAATGGCGGAAAGGCTGCCTACTTTAAAAGAAATCAGAACAACTAATGACAATATTATAGACTTCAAGAATCTTTATCCAATATCTAACATAGCATATAACCATTTCGGTCTCAAAGAAGATTTGAAGAGAAGAATGAAGAAGGACCAAAAGTGGTATAACTTATGCTTCATCAGTGTCTGCATAAGCTTCATATTTGGTCTAGCGATAGGAGTAATACTTATGAAATCTCAAACAGTTCATATTAATAGAGTAACCGTCAATACCAGTAGAGATTTAAGAACATTAAATTCCTTAAAAGACGAAAAGACTGATCTTGAAAAACTTGATATGTACGCGTCAGTAACTTTAGCAGAAAACCATAAATATAACAAAGATGTTTATCCTAAAACATTAACAGAAGATATGAAGGAGATATTGAAGGATAACAAATCACACCATAGACATGTTATATCTAATATTTTAAACAAAACCTACGTTCCTAGTGATCAGACTGTGCTATACGACAACATATACTGGGGTCCTGAAGTTGAAGATAATATGCCACAGGGATACGGGGAGAACACAGGAGAGTTATGGGAAGAATATGTAGATCAAAGTGAAGTGGTTAAGATGAAGCCGGGGTGTGGAAGGATGCAGAATAGGCTGGTTGTATTCAAGGATGGAGTGCAAGCTTGTGTGAGATACAGGCAGAATACGGATCAAATACAAGGAGAGATCTTCAGTTTCTATGTGGCGAAGTTGATGAATTTGACAAATTTGGCGCCGTCAGTCCTGAAAGTAGTAGATTTGAAGGATAAACTGTGGAGCAATGTCGCTTCTGATATAGTAGCGGCGCAATGGAACGCTAACAGAGCTGTAGTACTCACTCAATATATACCTAGCTTAGAATCTGCGACGATACCAGACATATTCAAACCTGCGAACCGACATTTAAACAAACATGATGTTTTAAGTATGACTTTAAAAGAAAACGAAACAGCGACTAAAGAAATTTTAATAGAAAAGATAAAAGCGAAGACTGTTAAGGCGAAGAAAGTTGATAGTTTTGACCATATCGATGTTCAGTTGAATAAGAAAAGCATTGATGTTTTTGTTGAGCTTGCTCAGTGGTCTGATCTCATTATATTTGATTATCTAACAGCTAATCTAGATAGGATTGTTAATAATCTATTCAATTACCAATGGAATGTTAATATTATGGATGGTCCTGCGCATAATTTGGCTCGCAAAATGGACAGTGGTCTACTTCTTTTCCTAGACAATGAATCAGGACTCTTACATGGTTATAGACTTTTGAAGAAATACAATGTGTATCATAGTTTGATGTTAGATAACTTATGTGTGTTTAGGAAAACGACGATAGACTCTTTGAAGAGATTGCATGAGATCCAAGGGGTGGGGGTGAAGTTAAGTGATTTATTTCATAAGAAGAATAGTGCAGTGATTAGGGATATTCTTCCTCCGTTGCCGGAGAAGAATGCTAAGATTCTCCACGAGAGAATAGGGAAAGTTTTGAGCCAAGTCGAGAAATGTGAGAAGATGTTTTCTAATAGGTAAAAGGTGTCTCAGAACGAATTCTGGTTGACACAATTGAAGAAATATACTGAGATACAACGCTAATAAAATAATTCTTTATTCTAGCATTCAAAACCAGATTATTTTTAGTTACTTTCTAACAAATCAATAGTTAGTCATTGATGGTTTTTGTGGCAGGTTACTTTAAAGCAAAGTAAAAGTCCATTTTCAGAAAGATACATTTTGATGTTACATAACTTAGCGAAAAATTGAATCACAATTAGACATCTAGATTATGACTTGGTTAGTATTCAGGATGGACTGTTTTCCTTGTTGGTGTATTTTCATTGGCATCTTCTTGGACTTGTAATTCCGGGTTGTCAACTTTTCATCTGTACAGATCCTAGTGAACAATGTTTTTTCATCTTATTTTGTCGTATAAGTTCGTATTTCTCTTTCTTTCTCAATAAACTTTAGTAAGCTAGTTGAGAAAGCAAGATTACACACGTTGCTGCTCGCCAGTTCTGTTAGCTTGAACTTGGCTTGCCACGCTACCGATAAAGACGAACTTTTACGGCAAAATGCGACAGCAAAATATTATTAACTAGATCTATATCAATGACAGTAAATCGATCCCTGATCCTTCTACTCTACTCTGTAAACTATATCAGTCAATAATAACAGTTTTGGTAGCATGTAAGCATTTTTTGATACCAAATATTATTTATTGTAATCACAGTATTGTGAATATTATGTAAAATGTCTGTGCCAGTGTGTTATCGCGTGATATTTATGTTTATAAATTAGCCTAATGATAAATGTAAATAGTGTTTAAGAATAAAATTATGCCATTAAAATATTTTAAAATATTTTTGCATATTTTTTACATACAAGGTGTTAATTAAATAATTGAAGACCTAAGACACCCCAAAATATGTTTTCATTTTCAGTTACTTGATTGCATTTATTTTTAAATATCTTCATTATTTTTAAAGATATTCGTGTGTTTCGCTAAGTTCTAACCAGAGGCGTCTTTACCTATAGTGCAGCGGTGTTAGGGGCGCCGACTGCGGCACTTTGTACCTATTTCATTTTGATCGCGCGCTTCCTAGATGGCGCTAAAGTAATAATTGCACACGGGCGCTACATGGGCTGAAGACGCCGCTGGTTCTAACCTTATCTCTAACTCTAGACTCACAATTTGCAATTGTCAGTTGCGCTTTGACGTTTTAGAAGAAAATCACACATTGACAGCAAAACGGCCAGTATCTAATTATCGAAATAGTGCAACCTCGCTAAAATATTTAACTGACGCCTGTTGCTGTTCAACTTTTAGACGGCGCAATAAAAAGGGATTTAAAAAAACAAACACAACCCGATTCAAAACACAGTGTAATCAAATCTACTCTCAATTCTGAGCAAACGACTTTCTGGTTTTCAGTTATTTAATTAACACCTTGCATAACTGACTCGTAATTTGACCCCTACCTCCCTGATGATAACTGCAGATGAAAGATGTATCTCACTCTACCCGGGTGGAACTCTTTCATAATCAATGCCGCTATGTTTTATTTTTCTTCTTCTCTTTTAAGATATGGCTTTTCTGTCCTAATTAATAGAACAATTTCGCCAGTGTCAAGGTAAACTCTCTTTGAGAGGGACGTTGTACGGTGATTGTAGTTTTTGCAACTTTATAGTAAAATTCCAGAAACCACGTGGAGACAACTTGCGCATTAAAAAATGCCAGGCACGAGAGCAATATAGAATTTTGTGATCACTGTTCACTGTTAAGGTTAATCGCCGCATAAAACACTATCAAAATTATACTTCAACTAGCCAAAGAAACAGAAATAGCAAAATTAGATATTGCCTACATCCGCCATGTTCGAATGCTACAAATCGAATCCGCTATGTTTTCATTGGCAAAAGTATGGGATGTCAGCACAAAGTTTGCAAAGCATTTCTTCCCCGACTGAGCTGAAAGTTGATGTACGAAATTTGATTATAGGCCACCACAGAACTTTATCATTGTGACATTTCATGTCATCCAATAAGCATTGCCATAGACAAACCAAAATTATTTACTAGGGCAAGGTTCTATAGTGGCCTAGGAATCAAATTGGCTGACCGTACTTATGTAAATTTATTGACGATATAAATGATGAGCCAAATTTGGACGTTTATGTGAAACGTTTTTGAGTTATGAGGGGGTCAAAAGTGGTTCCAAATGGTTCGGGTAAAATAACACACGGTGCTGCTCGCCAGCTCTGTTAGCTTGGACTTGGCTCGACACGCTACCGCGTGTCTATAGATCTGGTCGTCAAGTTCTGTTGGTCCGTCCAGTCAGGATCGTCTCCGCAGGAGGAAACTCTTCAACGGTTAATGGCATCGACCTGAAATTTGGTATGGAAATGTAGTTTGGATGATGATGCAAGTACAGTCAGCAAAAAAGCTTGAATTAAAAAGGAAAAACATGGGAAGTATTTCTGTCAAAAGCTATCTTAAATGGAAGATAAATTTTGGTGTCATATAAGTAAGAAGGCTCGGCACGGCAAGCTGAGAGATGTGGGTTCGAACCCTGGCGAGCACCTTAAACATTTTGTTAATTCAATCTTAATGACAACAGCCACGCTTCTAATATTATAAATGAGATAGTATATCTGCCTGTCTATTACATTTTCACGTTTCAGCCGCTGAACTTTGGTATGAAGATATGTAGTTTGAGATCCTGGGAAGGACATAGGATAGTTTTTTATCCCGAAAAATTGAGAATACATGAAGTCTACGCGGACGAAGTCGTGAACAAAAGCTAGTAAACACATAAATTAAGGAAGAGCCGCAAGCTGTTGCCCGCGTATTTATCGGTAACCCGCGGGAACTAAGAATGCGATTCAGAATGGGATAAAAAACTATCCAATGTCCTACTCCGGGACTCGATCTATACCGAATTTAAACTAAATCGGTTAAGCGGTTTATACGCGAAAAGGTAACAAACAAACAAACAAACTTTATTAAACTTTCGTATTAATAATACTAGAGTTCACCCGCGGCTTCGCACGGGTAAACTATTCGATCTGGTAGTTGCAATTGAAATTCCGGGATTTTACAAAATTGATATCGTGAATTCGTGATCTTCATTGAGGTTGTGTTAAGAACAACTTTAAAATTTCATGACTCTATACCCAGCGGTTATTATTTCGAGATTTTATCCCTATCCCATGAGAATATCCAAATAAAAAGTAGCCTATGTGTTAATTCCAAACGTCCAGCTATCTACTACCGAATTTCATCCCAATCCGTCCAGCCATATTAGCGTGAAGGAGTCACAAGCATACACACACACAAACTTTTTCATTTATAACAGAAAAGTAGGAAGTAGGATTAGTGGGATATAGGCATAGTCTTCCAAGTTGGTTTCGATGACGACGACCCTAAAAAAACTATTCTATAAATCATGACGCCTAATGGGCTCTGATTCGGCCGGCGATTTTCGAATTTCGTAGTAGCCCCCTGTGCCCGGCAGAAAGTGTATGTTGACGACAACACACCAATGTTGTCGTCCACATACACTTTCTGCCGGGCTCAGGCAACCCTAAATATCGTAGGCCCGAACGGGATACAGCCATTGTTATTTATATTAGACAGAAGACAGGCAGTCATATTCATGCATTATTAATTGTTAAGGGCACATGCAGCGCTGCAATCTTACCAGCCATCTTTCAGCCTGTACCACCAGATACACTCAATAACCTAACCAACAAAAACCGGCCAAGAGCGTGTTGGACACGCCCAAAATAGGGTTCCGTAGCCATTACGAAAAAATCCTACTAATATTATAAATGCGAAAGTTTTGTGAGTGAGTGAGTATGTTTGTTACTTTTTCACGCTTAAACGGCTGAACGGATTTGGTTGAAATTTGGCGGAAGTTAGTTTATAACCTGGATTAACACATAGGATACTTTTTATCTCGATATTCCCACGGGATAGGGATAAAATCTTGAAATAACAACCGCTAGGCTTAGAGTCATGAAATTTGGTATGTAGGTAGTTGGACGTCTGAAATAAAACATAAGTGACTTTTTGACCCGATATTCCACGGGATACCTAGGGATAAAATCTTAAAATAACAACCGCTGGGCTTTGAGCCATGAAATTTAGTGTGTAGGTAGCTGGACCTCTGGAATAACACATAGGCTACTATTTATTCCGATATTCCCACGGGATAGGGATAAAATCTCGAAATAATAACCGCTGGGCTTAGAGTCATGAAATTTAGTGTGTAGGTAACTGGACATCTGGAATAACACTTAAGTGACTTTTTGACCCGATATTCCCACGGGATAACTAGGGATAACATCTCGAAATAAAAAACCACTGGGCTTAGAGCCATGAAATTTGGTATGTAGGTAGCTGGACCTCTGGATAACACATAGGCTACTTTTTATTCCGATATTCCCACGGGATAGGGATAAAATCTCGAAATAACAACAGCTGGGCTTAGAGGCATGAAATTTGGTATGTAGGTAGCCGGACGTCTGGATAACACATACGCTACTTTTTATCCCGATATTTCCACGGATAGTTTTGTAACTAAGGGACCCCATACATCCGTGTATTATTGTTATTATTATTTTATATTTTTCTTTAATTGTATACTTACTGTAGTTTTAAGTATTTTATTTGTACTTATTTATTTTGAAAAAATGACTTTCTGCCAAGCTTCTTGCGGCGCATTCTTCTTGGCAATGATGGTCTTTCCGAAAGTGCTGGTATTTAAAAAAATGACGTGTAAAAGTGCTCATTGCGGCCTATTTACTGAATAAATGATATGAATTTGAATTTGGATAGGGAAAAATTTTGAAATTTTAGCACTGGGTTCAGAGTCTTGAATTTTGTACAGTTATTCACAACACAACCTCAATGAAGACCACGATATAAATTTTGGAAATTTCCAGGGGAATTTTGTAAAATCCCGAAAATTTCAATTGCAACTACCAGACCGAATAGTTTACGCGTGCGAAGCCGCGGGTAAAAGCTAGTAAGTAATATTTTTCTAAGGATTTCGTATTTTATTTTGAAAATTTGCACTTTAAAGTTGAATATTTCGCAAACAAATCACTGAATCGAAAAATCGTCTTAGCAACCCCCTAATGATTTTAAATATACCAACGATACCCCACACTATAAGGTTGGATGAGAAAAAAAATCACCCTCTTTTTAGGTCTATGGGAGGCACATTAATTTTTTATTTTTTATTTTTTTAATTGTACTATTTTGTCGGCATAGTTTACATACATATTCATGCAAAATTACAGCCTTATAGCATTGATAGTCCCTGAGCAAAGCCGCGGACGGACAGACAGACATGGCGAAACTATAAGGATTCCGTTTTTGCCATTTTGGCTCCGGAACCCTAAAAAGAAAAATGCTACTCATTGACAGTTTTAACAGTTTTTCTCAAACACTGAAGGGAGGGGCGCACCATCAAGGTTTTCGTAAAAAAAATCGTAGATCCGGGGCTGGGTGGTGATCTCTTACCATCAGGATACCCACTTGCTCGTTTTCCAACTAGTCGAATAAAAAAAATTGATAGCGATTGCGAGCATTATAAACATTACGCAATAAACCCTCTGGCTTTTTTCAAAGTCAAAGTCAAAATATCTTTATTCAATTTAGGCTATAACAAGCACTTATGAATGTCAAAAAAAATCTACCACCGGTTCGGAAAAACCCCTGCTGAGAAGAATCCGGCAAGAAACTCAACGAGGTATATATATTTTTTTACTTTACATGGAACAAGAAGACATTGCTGTCCCTTAAAGCAAGTCTCCCGCCCGTATACAAGTAATATATTCGTATCCCCAACCTGCGCCTGCGACGGGCGTGTTTGTTTGTATACTAATTAGTTTGTAAAACTTACTAATACAGTATTTGATATTTTTTATTTACTTTATAAGTTAAAACTTGACAATGCATGAAATCGAACAGAAAAACAATTTTTAAAATATCTTTAAGTATAATAGAGTTTTAAAATGTGTGAATTCAAGATTAGACAGAGAAGACTTACTGGCATTTGACGTCACACGCAAGTAGCGTGTATACTTGCTGCATAGAGAAAAGCGTTTTAGAAAGAGGCAGAAATATAGTTTTTTTTTTAATCGCTATAAATCCAATTTTCAACCGAATTAATTTTTCTCTTCGCTAAACATTGTCTATGTGTGTATATTTTTAGGGTTCCGGAAAATGGCAAAAACGGAACCCTTATAGTTTCGCCATGTCTGTCTGTCCGTCCGTCTGTCTGTCTGTCTGTCTGTCTGTCCGTCCGTCCGCGGCTTAGCTCAGGGACTATCAATGCTAGAAAACTGTAATTTTGCACGAATATATGTAAACTATGCCGACCAAATGGTACAATAAAATATTGAAAAAAAAATATTTTTTAGGGTACCTCCATAGACTTAAAGTGGGGGTGATTTTTTTTCTCATCCAACCCTATAGTGTGGGGTATCGTTGGATAGGTCTTTTAAAACCATTAGGGGTTCGCAAAGACGTTTTTTCGATTCAGCGATTTGTTTGCGAAATATTTCAACTTTAAAGTGCAAATTTTCATTAAAATCGAGCGTCCCTCCCCCCTCTAAAATCTAAGCCGGTGGGTGGAAAAATTTGAAAAAATTCACGATGGTAGTAAGTATATCAATCTTTCAAGGAAAACTATAACGCTTAAGTTTGCTTGAGAATTATTAGTAGTTTAAGAGTAAATAGCAGCCTAAGGTCTAAAATATACCTAAACTATGGAAGATTCCGTTATAAAATACGAAATCCTTAGAAAAATATTACTTAATTTTTTCGTAATGGCTACGGAACCCTATTTCGGGCGTGTCCGACACGCTCTTGGCCTGTTTTTTATTTATTTACTGTCAAGGCATGTTTTATTAACTACCATTACTGAAATTAGATCCAAGCATTTACCTGCTCATTAATAATAGGCCCCGTACTGAAGAAATTCTTTTAGTTCATTGATAAGGACTTCCGCAAAGTAACGCCTGATTCAATAAATTATTTGAATAATAATAAATTCACTTATTTCGGCACTTGGCCCATACAATAAATACCTTTTATCCGATACAAGCAACTTATTACACCAAATATTTATTATATTTACACACACACACACACACACACATATTTATATATAGGAAGTCATTATAAAACCACATTTAATAGCAAATGTACCTAATATTATAATAATCTTAGTTAGGTTATAGTATATAAGCAGTAGCAGGAAGTAAGCGTAGTAGTAGTATATATTAACCGGTCTTATTTCCTACCTGGATCCTGTAACACAGGGACTCCTAGCTCAGGATCCAGAGCCGTAGCTCTTGTTTATAAGTTTTTTATGCAATAAATTATTTTCATTTTTTCATTTTCATTTTCACCTTACAGACTAACATACATATTATAATCGAAATACAAACTGAAATATAGACGCACACATAAACCAGAAAAATAAGACAGCACTGGGAATCGAACCCAGGTCCTCGGCATTCCGTGCCGTGTGCTATACCGCTACACCACTGCTGGACAACGGTACAACGGTACAAACACAAAATTTCCCTATGCCCTCATATCTCAGCTTGTTTTTTCTTATTTAGCCACTTAAGCAGTGACGCTAGCGACATCTAAACCGTAGCCCTCATCGAGAAACTTTCAGCACTCCATTGGACTAACCGCTCACCCGGACAAGAGATATCGTTATTAAGGAATCAAATTAAGATTGGTTTTTGAATCTTTTTGTATTTTTTATTTCAATTCCAAATTTTTACTTTTACGGCCATCCCGTAAAACCTGAACTGAAAATACAAACTGAAATATAGATGCACAGAAAAGCCAGAAAATAAGACCAGCACTGGGAATCGAACCCAGGTCCTCGGCATTCCGTGGCGTGTGCTGCTTAATATTTATAATCAATAATATTTAAAACTAATTTGGTGACAAAACAGCGTGACCCCGTTGAGTCACCGTCCCCGACGTCGCTATCCGCGGCATGGTGCCCCTGAACCGCCAGAACAGCAGCTTCGGGCAGTCGGGTAAAAACACATTTCTCGCAACACCCACGCGGATTGCTACCACCATCTTGCTCGCTAATCCTGCCGTGAAACAGCAGTGCTTGCACTGTTGTGTTTCGGCGTGGAGAGTAAGACAGCCGGTGAAATTACTGGCACTTGAGGTATCCCATCTTAGGCCTCTAGGTTGGCAACGCATCTGCAATCCCCCTGTGTTGCAGTTGTCTATGGGCGGTGGTGATCTCTTATCATCAGGAGACCCACTTGCTCGTTTGCCACCCAGTTGAATTAAAAAAAAAAAAAAAAACAACCCGCCCATTTTCGGTGGAAACGCAGCCCAAGTTACATTTGTGCCAAATGAGGTACGAAACTGAGGCAGGTGGGGTAAGCTCTGTTACTAATTATCTATGCAGTCCTGTGTATTCCGAAATAAAGATTATATTATTAAAACTCTAAAAATGCAAGTTTAAAAATATATCGTCGTTCACAATAACGTTTGACGTGCCACAAAACAGCTGAGCACTCTGACTATCAGTCGTCAGTCCACCTGACAGACCTCCCGCGACTGATCAGCTGAGTACTGCGCGCAGAGCGGTCACTGCTCTGCTGACCTCTTGAAACTACACAATCATCAGCCTATAGCAGTCCACTGCTGGACATAGCTAGTCTTTACCTATAGTGCAGGGTGTGCGTTGCACACGGGCGCAGCGGTGTTAGGGGCGCCGGCACTTTGTACCTATTCCATTTTGACCACGCGCATCCTAGATGACGCTAAAGTAATAATTGCACACGGACGCTACATGGGCTAAAGACGCCGTTGCCATAGGGCTCCCCCAATGAGCTCTGCGTTGTCCTCGGCTCGACGCATCCAGCTTCTACCAGCAGCCTTTCGCAGATCGTCACTCCACCTGAAATAGATTTAGAAATAGAAATATATTTTATTTGCATTAAATGTTGTTACAATAATAGTACATTACTGCAGAGGCCATGAAGTAAGGGATCGATGCCGCGATGGACGAGTTCGGGGTAGACGGGATAAAACGAGTCCAGCAATCCCTGTTCTGGCCGAGGTTTGTATAGTGCTTTGCATCCATCGCATCGCATCGCATCGCATCATCGCAAATGCTTACAGAGTAGTGGTGGTTGGCTGTTCATAATTTTTCCTTTGTCAGTTTAATGTTATTAAGCAAATTTAAAAAGTTAGAGCAGAGGACAATAATGGATTTTCATACAAACTTCATGGCCTAGGCCAAGAAGTTATGTAGGGAGGTGGTAGGGAACCATAAATGAGAAACTTCATGTCTTCATTTCGTGACAGCATGTTTGAGAAAATGATGTTTACAATTAATTTAGGATTCAAACATTTAAACTTAAAAAGTCATGCGAATATTATTATAATCGAACATGCCTATTTATGCCTGGCCTTCCGGAGGAAAAAAACGATCAACGGTTCAACGGTTCAGACGTGATGAGGTAACGAACAAACCGACTTACAAACTTTCGCTACAAATATTACGAGTAGTGGGAAGTTCAGTCGAGTTACCACTCTGCGCTGATTGCTCTGCGCCCGCGCAGTTATCAGCGGCTTAAAGCCCCGATAGCGGTGTGACGCATTCCTTTTTTTATTTCGTTAAAAGTTGCCATTAGGGTCCTAGCGTCTAGGGGTCCGTGGGAAACGGAAACCTTCATTCTTGTAATCTACACTAAAGGACTCTATAGGTACACTCTCACCAGCACCAATATCTGACACAACAAGCGTGCATAAATATCTGATACGACTCTATTTTTAGGGCCGGAAGGACGTGTCAGATATTTTTGCACGCTGTGGCAGATATATTATTGTGGCCGAAATAAATGAATTTATTATTATTATTATTATTATTAATGCTGGTGACTGAACACTACGAGTATTGTCGAGTATATAAGTATCGATCGGTCGTTTCGATCGGTTTTTTATGGTATAGGGGGCAAACGAGCAAACGGATCGACTGATGGTAAACGATTGCCGTCGCCCGTGGACACCTTCAACACCAGAACAGTCACAAGTGCGTTGCCGGCTTTTAGGTAAGAGTACGCTCTTTTTTCGAAAGCTTGAAGTATTGCTCACCCGCGACCTGTACGCTATCAAACATGTGTTCATGCAGCTTCTCCACGCTGTAAGAACACGCAAATCACAAACCCATCTATCACCACCACAGTACACTGACGCGTTTCGAACTCAACCGAGTTCATCCTCAGTGCAACACTTCCGTTCACCATGCTACCAGATGTTACACAATATCTGGTTGGTGGTTGTATGATTTGTGTGTGTCACTGTGTGGAGGTGTAGGAGCTGCATTGCTGCGCTCTTCTACTTCCACATAAATCACCATAATCTCATACAATCATCTCACAAACGGGCGTTTTGAAAAAAAGTGTACCCTTTCTTTTTTTGGAAAAAATATGGTTTTTAACCCCCGACGCAAAAAGAGGGTCGTTATAAGTTTGACCGCTATGTGTGTCTGTGTGTGTGTCTGTCTGTCTGTCTGTGGTACCGTGCACTGGACCGATTTGAATGCGGTTTTTTAAATTTTAAATCAGGTTTCTAGCGATGGTTTCATCAGCGATGTTTCATCAAAATCGGTTCAGCTGTTTTGAGATATTAAACTTTGAAGTGACATAGTCTGGGGTTATCCAACTTTATGTTGGTAAGGTCAGTTATAGAAGCACATAACGGCCATGCCGGAGATGTTTTAACTTCTATTCCTATTTAGATCAAGAGCACAATCGAAGCGGATATTGAATGGTATTAAATCGGATAGTTTAAAAAAAATCCCCAAAAACAATGACAGTTTAGCGACGTTTTTTTCATACCTCATAAAATTTTGTATGATAACCTCCTTCGGGCAGTCGGGTAAAAATCGGGACATTTTTACCCGACTGCCGAAGGAGGGTTATGTTTTTCGAGCGTATATGTATGTATGTAAGTATGTATGTATGTATGCAAGTATGTATGTATGTATTTATTTATGTATGTGGGTATGTATGTCCATTTCTTTGGTCCTCGCTGCAGCCTAAACGGCTAGACGGATTTTAACATATGAGGTATCATTGGATTCGTCATAACTGTCGGAGTGACATAGGCTATATAAAATTTCAATATGGCGTCTGCGAAAAAAAATATGGCGGAGGAATGAAAAAAAATATTTTGTATTGTAACAATATGGGTATCAAATGAAAGCTAATAATTAGCCCATTCTAAATATATATAGGTTATAATACTTTTAATCTCCTATTTCACAGAAATATCAAAAAAGTATAAAATAAAAAACATTAAATTTAAAAAATCAAAAAACCGACTGTCTTAAAAACGAAAAGGAAGAAAATAAGTCTAGTGGTCTAGAACTCTGTCAAGAAGCTCATTTAAGGTTCAACAGTCGGGACGGGACCCATTCAAATCGTAACCTGCACAAAAAATCTTGGTAATGGGCCCCGACTGTTGAACCTTAAATGAGCTTCTTGACAGAGTTCTAGACTACTAGACTTATTTTCTTCCTTTTAGTTTTTAAGGCAGTCGGGTTTTTTGATTTTTTGAAACTATCGAAATCAATTGTGCTCTTGATTCTGAGTAGGAAAAACCAAATTTTCCAAAATTAGAAAAAAGAAAGGACACTTTTTTAACACGCCAAACACCACACAAAATGCCTACACGTTTCGAACTCTTTCCAAGATCGTTTTCAGAACAAAACGAAACGGAACCCGTGGTGGTAACCAGAGCTCTAACTGATCACGTTCGCTCTAAGTGGCGAGCTTAAAACTTAAGCTCAGCTTATCTCGTGCTTTACCGCGTTTAGCGAATGACGTGTGCCATTAACAATCATCATCATCTTCGTCAAGTTCAAGTTTATTTTGTAAGTAAGCCGCAATGGGCTTTTACACGTCATTTTTTAACCCCCGACGCAAAAAGAGGGGTGTTATAAGTTTGACCGCTATGTGTGTCTGTATGTCTGTCTGTGGCACCGTAGCTCTTAAACGGGTGGACCGATCTGAATGCGGTTTTTTTATTTAGGCTTTCTAGCGATGATTCTTAGACATGTTTTATCAAAACCGGTTCAGCTGTTTTTGAGATATTGAGCTTTGAAGTGACAAAGTCGGGGGATTTCCAACTTTTTGTTGGTTAGGTTAGGTTATTAGTATTTGTTGTTATGGCGGCAACAGAAATACATCATGTGAAAATTTCAACTGTCTAGCTATCACGGTTCACGAGATACAGCCTGGTGACAGTCAGACAGACAACGGACGGACAGTGAAGTCTTAGTAATAGGGTCCCGTCTTTACCCTTTGGGTACGGAACCCTAGAAAGGAATAATAATAACCTAACCAACAAAAAGTAGGAAAACCCCCGACTTGTTACTTCAAAGTTCAATATCTCAAAAACGGCTGAATCGATTTTGACGAAACATGACTAAGAACCATTGCTAGTAAACCTGCTTTCAAATAAAAAAAATAAGGGCCCACGTATGTTTTACTGCAGCGAACAAAAGAGCTGATGATCTTGAAACGGCTGAACCGATTTTGATAAAACATGTCTAAGAACCATTGCTAGTAAACCTGCTTTCAAATAAAAAAAACCGCATTCAAATCGGTCGACCCGTTTTAGAGCTACGGTGCCACAGATAGACACACATAGCGGTCAAACTTATAATAACACCCCTCTTTTTGCGTCAGGAGTTAATTAGTACCAGGGCCCTTTTTAACCACTCACACAAAAAGAGGGGTGTTATAAGTTCGACACCAATGTTTGTCTGTCTATGGAATTGTAGCTCTCAAACGGATGAACCGATTTCGAGGCAGTTTTTTACGTGAAAGTGAGTTTTTTTGCAGCGGATCTTAGCTACATTTGATCAAAATCCATTCAGCTGTTTTTAAGATGTTGAACTTTGAAATGACAATGACGGGGGTTCTTCCACTTTTCCGCGTAGAATTCGTTTATAAAACTATCCCATGTCCTTCCCCGGGGCTCAAACTATCTGTGTACCGAATTTCATCTAAATGGGTTCAGAGATTTAGACGTGAAGAGGTAACAAACAAACAAACAGACTTACAAACTTTCGCATTTGTAAAATTAGTGGGATTCTAAGAAATGTTAAAATATTTATGTTTCTAATTTCCGATCACACATTTGCCATGTTCTCGTTTTCTATTCAAGAATTCGGCGTTTGACACCTCTCCACACCACTACCAAAAACAAGAAAAACACTTAAACATCCTTTATTTCAAAGACTTAAAGCTCAAAATAACCCAATGCAACTGCAAACGCTAACTTAGTAATTAGCATATGCCATTTTAATATTTGCTTGTGGGTTAGGTTCTATGACAACGGGATAAGGTTTGTTTTAACTACGGCTGCGTTGTTGGTAACGTGGTAATTAAAATTATTTTTATTGGTTAAAAGTGACACTTTCTGTCATAAATTACACAAAATGGCGGGTCTAATACAAATTATTTGGCTTATATAATTAAGTGGATATATTTGTCTGTATTAGTGGGAGTTATTGGGAATTGACACGTACGACAGAAGTTAATTGAAATTATGTATTATAACATCATAATATTCCAATAAGTATTTTAGGTTTAAGATAGGTAGTTTTATTAACTATTGATTTTATTTCATTAATTTAAAATGCTTATTGTTATACATGAAATTATATTCATTTATTTTCGGAGAACCAACAGCTATAACTTACAGAGTAAACTTATTTTTAACCGTCTTCAAAAAAAGAGGAGGTTAGCTATTCGGTTGTATTTTTTTTTTAATTTTTGTTACCTCAGAACTCCGTCATTTAAGTATGAACCGATTTAAAAAAAATGCGTTCGTCTAGGAATGCTTTCAATTAGGTAAATTAGGTTAAGTTTTCGGTTACAAAATACGTTTCGATCGCGTTTGCGTTAAAATCTCAATTTGTATGCAAACACGAACAGCGCCTCTAGCGAAACGTTTGGGATGTTCGTGTTTCCATACAAATTGAGATTTTTACGCGAACGCGATCGAGACGTACTTTGTACCGAAAACTTACACTAAGGACACTGTGATTGGATCTTAACGAAATCGAGGGAACTCTTCAAATGTTGTAGGGACACCTATGGTAATTTTGATATATTTAGTAGTAACTCGTGCATTTGCTCTTGATAATCATAATTTGGTGAAGTGGAACTGATGATGAAGACCACAGTTGACCATCGGAGTTACTACTCAATAACAAGTATTCCACGGGTTGAATTTCAATTACTTTAACACAGTTGCTAAGCAATTTATGCTCCTCGTATGGTAAATTAAATACCTACATATGGCTTTTAAATTAAATGTCAAAATCCATACCATTCCATTTAGACGACCAGATGGCCTAGTGGTTAGAGAACCTGACTACGAAGCTTGAGGTCCCGGGTTCGATTCCCGTGTCGGGGCAGATATTTGTATGAAAAATACGAATGTTTGTTCTCGGGTCTTGGGTGTTTAATATGTATTTAAGTATGTATCTATATCTATATAATTATATTTATCTGTTGCTTAGTACCCATAACACAAGCCTTGCTAAGCTTACTTTGGGACTAGGTCAATTGGTGTGAATTATCCCGTGATATTTATTTATTTATACCTTCATACCAAATTTCAATAAGTTTCTAGGACAACTGGAAGTGCCCTATAAGTTTTCAGTGCACTGCAATTTGTATGGAAACACGTTGTTCAAAGACCATAACTTTTCATTGCGTTGACTTAGAAGTTTTGATTTTTTCAGGGCTTGAAGGGACCGAAGATTTGAGTAAGCGATGTCAATCTCAGCTCGATACCTTCACGCGTTCTTGAGAAAAAGGGTCATGACAGACAAAGTGATCCTATAAGGGTTCCGATTTTTTTAGATACGGAACCCTAAGAAAGAATAAAACAAGTCTAGTACTCTATGTAGACTAGAACTATGTTAAGAAACATGAAGTTCAACAGTGGGGAACCTTTCAAAATCCCACCCAACTAGTTCAATGTTTTCCAGTATCTACCGGGTCCCGACTGTTATCGTTTATCTTTCAGTTCATCATCATGTCAGCCGAAAGACGTCCACTGCTGGACATAGGCCTCCCCCAAGGCTCTCCGCTCAGACCGGTCTTGTGCTTTCCGCATCCACCGCAATCCCGCGATCTTAACCAGGTCGTGTTATTGAAGCCCAATATAAAGTGCGTAGGTGAGGTAGATGACTATAGGTCCACTCCTGCTGGCTCGTGCTGAGGCACCGACCGACTTCAGAATGGTAGAAAATTATTTTCATGGTTTTTTTGTACTCGGTTAATTTTTTATTTTTTTTCTCAAATAAACAGAATACATTTTAAATAAATTATCTGCCAAATTGTATGACAGTTTGTTGGCAGAAACTTAGCAGAGTTTTAGACTACTTTTTAACTCCCGACGCACATACCTACTATCCTTCGTGTTGTCTATTTGTATCTACTAATAAATAACATTGTTGTCTTGCGTTGCGTTGTGAATAAATGTATTTTCGTTTCTTTTCTTATCAATGTCGAAGATTTTCAATATTTCTAATTTGTTTATTTAATTATTTTTTTAATTCTTAACACTCAATATTTCTAAAACTGTATGTGCCAGCCGGTCAAATATTTGGACACACCGTATATCAGTTTGTGTGTACGCGGCGCCGTAACTGCGAAATTATTCAAATGTTGAATTTAAAGGATAATTTATAGCTGAAATCAATGTGGCGGGAGTTTGTTTTAAGGATGGCGTTATGCTGGAATGAAACAAAACCATTTAATAAGCTAGTGTGCTCAAATTTCTAATTAGTCATTCTATAGAAATAAATTAAACTTGCCTCCATCCTACCTCAAAATTTATTCACACGGTATTTACACCATGTCTGTAAAAGTATATAATAAATTACCTACCCCAAATAAAATCAGAAACAAAAGATAAAACATTTATTAGACTATTAATAGATTTTTTACTTAAAAGTGTTAACTACACTATAAACGAATATTTTTTTTTTATTCGACTGGATGGCAAACGAGCAAGTGGGTCTCCTGATGGTAAGAGATCACCACCGCCCATAAAAATCTGCAACACCAAGGGTATTGCAGATGCGTTGCCAACCAAGAGGCCTGAGATGGGATACCACAAGTTCCAGTAATTTCACCGGCTGTCTTACTCTCCACGCCGAAACACAACAGTGCAAGCACTGCTGCTAGAAGAATAAGAAAAAATAGTTATATCTTAATATTATTATTATATAAAGATGACCTCATTGCACTATAAGCTCATTGTACTTACAACATAAGTTCTAAGTGTGGGTGGAAAAATTTGAAAAAAATCAGGATGGTAGTAAGTATATCAAACTTACAAGGAAAACTATAACGGCTAAGTTTGCTTGAGAATTATTAGTAGTTTAAGAGTAAATAGCAGCCTAAGGTTTGAAATATACCTAAACTTGGAAAATACGACATCCTTAGAAAAATATTACTTAATTCTTTCGGAATGGCTACGGAACCCTATTTTGGGCGTCTCCGACACGCTTTTGGCCGGTTTTTTTATGCGTAAAATATGTTTTGTTAAGTAAACGAAACATTTGACTACATGGAATTTGATAATTTAGCGAGTCATACGTTCACTAGCTAAACATTGGGTTTGCGTTACAATTATTTGTGAAAAGTTTATTTACCATGTAATCATTAACCCCCGACGCAAAAAGAGGGGTTATAAGTTTGACCGCTATGTGTGTTTGTCTGTGGCACCGTAGCTCTTAAACGGGTGGACCGATTTGAATGCGGTTTTTTTTGTTTGAAAGCAGGGCTTTTAGCAATAGTTTTTAAACATGTTTCATCAAAATCGGTTGAGCCGTTTTTGAGATATTGAACTTTGAAGTGACAAAGTCGGGGTTTTCTAACTTTTTGTTGGTTATACATCATTTGGCAAATTAAACTATGAGAATTTTTTTTAGGGAAGTGAGAATTTATCAATTTTTTTGATGAAACAACTGTGGCACTAGCTATATGGTCACTATTGCATAACGCCATCATTTTCTAGCATTTTTTTCTGCGACCGCCAGCGTCGCGCATCCATTAAAAATGCAAATGGCGGCCGATTATCGTCACAACCTCGTATTTCACAGCTTTAGCTAATTAAAAATCAATCTTATTGTAACGTGGCAGTGTTGGTTTCGTGACAACACAATTTGGGTGGCACGACGTTGAGAAAGTGTTAGTCTCCGAATTAGTAGATAACTGTTCTAGGTTTTAGGCGACTTTTTGCTAAAAAGGTTATTTGTCTGTTCACAGTTGGAAAAAGATTTAAATGCAGAATTTTAAGAGATTCTTAGTAGATAATTTTAAAACCTATACGAAGCCCTATACGAAGTGGCAAAATTCAAACTTCTAATCAGCCCGCTGACGCTTATGTAATTTAATACGAGAGTAAAAGGGACGGCACGATACGAATTTCGATTTTCGAATTTCCTAGTAGCTACTGTTAAACAACCTAACCAACCAACCAAAATAGTTGAACCGACTTTTTATCAAACATTAACTAACCCAACCAACAATAAGTGGGAAAGCCCCCGACATTCAAAGTTCAATATCTCACCAGCAAAAATAAAAAAATGCCGCCAAAAAAGACAACTAAAAAGTAAAAAAAAAAATGCACTACCTAGCTGTTGCCAGCGACTTCATCTGCAACTGTTTTCTAGCGATGGTTCTTAGACATGTTGTATCAAAGTCAGTTCAGCCGTTTTTGAGATATTGAACTTTGAAGTGACGAAGTCGGGGGTTTCCCAACTTTTTAGCCGACTGCCCGAAGAAGGGTTATTGTTGGTTAGGTTAGGTTATATAAGTCTACCCTCGACGATGTGCCATCATTGTGGCGGCAGAGCCGTGGATACGGCCGAACATACGCGCGCAGAGTGTCCAGCATGGGCGGAGCCTCGCGCAGTCCTATCCACGGTATTGGAGGAGACCTGTCGCTTCCGGCCCTTATTGAAAAAATGGCAGAAAGCGAAGAGGCCTGGGCGGCACTTTGTGTGTTTGCCGATGATATAATGTCGCAGAAGGAGACGGCGGAGCGGGAGCGGGAGGACGACGTCAACTCGCTTCCGCAACGCCGAGGAGACCAGGTCGGCGGCGACGTGCCTTCGCAGGCCGAATACTGCCGCAATGACGGCGACCAAGGTGAGGTTGGCGGTGGAGCCAGCCTTCTGATCCACCGCGGGCGTTGCCCCCCTGACGCCCAGCCTCCAGTGGTGGACTCGGGGAGTTCGCCACAGAACGCACGGGACGGAGGCAGAGGAGGAAGACACGCCTACCATCATGGCGCGTTTTCGAGGTGGGTCGCCTAACGGCGACAGCCGCTGGCAGGGTCGCAGAAGTAAGCCACAAGCGTTCCTGTGGCTCTGCCGCTATGTGGCGAGGCGGAAATTCCGGGGAGTTTTTAGTGGGTAGGCCGGGGTCTTCTGCTCCGGGAGTCCCACATATCCGTCCCGGTCCCCCAGCCGGGCGGAATGCGTAATTGCATTTTCTCCCCGAAAAAAAAAAAAAAAAGGTTATATAAGTCACCATATTCACAGAAATATCAAAAACAGGATTCGAAAACTCGAGTGTATTAAAAACTAAAAAGTTTTTGACTTTTTAAAGTCAGTTAAAAGGGCTCCAAGCTTAAGTACACTTTCTATGGCTCACATACCTACAACGTTAATTTAACATTTGTGCTCAATCGGCTAACCATCTTGGACATTTCTCGTCCCGCGCTTGCTCCACTCTTTGCCTCGTAAGACATGTATTCAGTCTATATACGCGTCGGAACATCTTTACACGCGCCATTCGCGGTTAATGCTTTATTTTTAGGGTTCCGTAAGCAAATGGTGCTAATCCAACGCCAGCTCTAACCCTTGGTCAAGCTAGAGCGAGTTTACAGCTTCTGCGCCTTTCTAAAGGCCCCATCATACTTTTACTTTGCACTGGCAACTGCAAAATGGCGACCCTTGCCGTCTGGATACCTTTTTTTTGCATTAGAAAAAGGGTAATCAATCTTGACTAGTCTTTATATTGAATAAAGTTTAAGAAAACGGCCAAAAGCGTGTCGGAAACGCCTGAAATAGGGTTCCGTAGCCATTATGAAAAAATTAAGTACTTAAGAATAAGAATAATAATTTATTTGTACATAAGCATGTTACAGTTCACTATACAATAATTAGGTTTGTACATGAGAGTCATTATAGAGTATTCAGAAATTCTGTCCCCTAAACTAGGTATAAAATACCTGTATCTTAGGGGCAAATGATTTCTCCGATTTCGAACATCTTAAATACAATGTTAGGACAAAATGGCAGTACAATAACTTTCTTTAGTACAATGAAAAGCAATTATAGTAACAAGGTAATAATTGGTTTAACCAATAGCAAAACGATGAACACTCAGGGATTATCAGAAAAGAAAAAACTAGATTAGACATACACCAAGTGGAATATGCTCTATAAAAAGGTAAACAATCAGGGATGACCTATATTACAGATACAAGAAGATTCTCAGTATCACTGTACGTCAATTTCAGCAACCAACTTTTAACTTTATTCTTGACTTCATATTGGTTAAAGGTATAGATAGAGATCAATCTATGGATCTTATTATACAGACGCGTAGTTTGAGCAGAAAACTGGCGACGGGCAAACGAAGTGCGTGAAGGGACAATTTTACATACACAATGACTTGGACGTTTTCGAAGTATAGTAACATCTAAAGGCAAAAAGGAGTGCTGACGCAATATAAAATCTAAAATGTTAGTTTATTGGCTGATAAAATAGATAAACATACAGAAACACTGAAAAATACACATCCATACCTATTCCTACCAGCCAAAATGGCCTTAATAATTTTCTAAAGATTTCGTATTTTGTACGGAATATTCCAAGTTTCACGAGCTTTTCGGTAAAGGAAAACATCGTGAGGAAACCTGCACTAACCTGCGAAGCAATTCAATGGTGCGTGTGAAGTTCCCAATCCGCATTGGGCCTGCGTGGGAACTATGGCCCAAGCCCTCTTGTTCTGAGAGGAGCCCTGTGTCCAGCAGTGGGACGTATATAGGCTGGGATGGATTCCAAGTTTAGGTAAGTATATTTCATACCTTAGGCTGCTATTTACTCTTAAACTACTAATAATCCTCAAGAAAACTTAACCGTTATAGTTTCTTTGTAAGTTTGATATACTTACTACCATCCTGAATTTTTCTCCTTGAAAATCCTACTGTATTTTGAACTGTGCTTATGTAGAAATAATCTTATTATTATTATTATCTAAATACTATGCAACCTCACTTGTTGCATAAATTCGTAACTTACCTACAGACAGTAAAAAAGGTATTTAATCGAAGTTCAATATCTCACAAACAGCTGAACCGATATTTGATAAAACATATCTAAGAACCATCGCTAAAAAACCTGCTTTCAAATTTAAAAAAAACTGCATTCTAATTAGGCCCCCCGTTGAAGAGCTATGGTGCCGTAGACAGACTCACATCGGGGGTTAAAAAACTATCACAGCTTAATAGGCTGTACACTTGTACAGCAGATCAAAACTTAATGATGAATATTTACCTTTCCGGCGGCGAATGCACTAGTCCCAAAACGTACTATTAGTCAATACACTCTAATTTCGAAAGCCCCTCTTCTCATAAGAAACTAGGCCCAAAACACCATATTTCCAAAAAGGCTCATTCTCGATTTACACGAGAACCATTGAGAACTAGTCCCTAAATACACCTTTCCCAAAATACCCCAAATTACTATATGTTGGTACGGAACCCTAAACTGTGTTTGGCCGACACGCACTAAGCCAGTTTTTAAATAGCCATAAAACCTATTTAATAGTACGGAACCACGTCCCCCACGCGGATCTAGCCGCGCCTCCTTAGCGTGGATTATTTACATTATGACATTGACAGATGCCTTCGTTTAGTCTATGATGAATTTATTGTCTATGCGCGGTCGAGATAAACATTAAAAAACCGGCTAAGAGCGTGTCGGACACGCCCTAAATAGGGTTCCGTAGCCATTACTAAAAAAATAAGTAATATTTTTCTAAGGATTTCGTATTTTGTACGGAATATTCCAAGTTTAGGTATATTTTATACCTTAGATCAGCCTAAGGTACTCTTAATAATAATTCTAAAGAAAACTTAACCGTTTTAGTTTTCATTGTAAGTTGGATATACTTACTACCATCCTGAATTTTTTTTAAATTTTCCACCCACCGGTTTAGATTTAAAAGGGGGGGGGGACGCTCGATTTTAATGAAAATTTGCACTTTATAGTTGAATATTTTGCAAACAGATAACTGAAACGAAAAATCGTTTTAGCAACCCCCTAATGGTTTTAAAAGACCTATCCAATGATACCCCATTCTACAAGATTGGGTGAGAAAAAAAAATCACCCCCACTTTACATCTATTTTTTTATCTATATTTTTTTTTATTCGACAGGAAGGCAAACGAGCAAGTGGGTCCCCTGATGGTAAGAGATCACCACCGCCCATAAACACCTGCAACACCAGGGGTATTGCAGATGCGTTCCCAACCTAGAGGCAAGACGGGATACCTCAAGTGCCAGTAATTTCACCGGCTGTCTTACTCTCCACACTGAAACACAACAGTGCCAGCAGCAGTGCAGTGCTATGGGAGGTACACTAAAAAAATTTTTTTTTTTTATTGTACCATTTTGTCGGCATAGTTTACATATGTATTCGTGCAAAATTACAGCTTTCTAGCATTGATAGTCCCTGAGCAAAGCCGCGGGCATACAAAGTCAAAGTCGAAGTCAAAATATCTTTATTCAATTTAGGCTATAACAAGCACTTATGAATGTCAAAAAAAATCTACCACCGGTTCGGAAAAACCTCTGCTGAGAAGAATCCGGCAAGAAACTCAATGAGGTTTTATTTTTTTTAACATATTTACAATATTATTAAATGATATGTATACATCACAAGTATGACAGACAGACAGACAGACATGGCGAAACTATAAGGGTTCCGTTCCGCTTAAAACTGGTCAAGAGCGTTTTGGGCTGCGCCGTGTAGGCTTCAGTACTAATAAATATATCATATAAGTATATTTGATATCCTAGCTCTCAAACAAATGGACCAATCTCTATGCAGTTTTATTCACAAGCCTTTATTTAGTTTCACCTGTCCCGTTGTCTGTCTGTCTGTCTGTAATCAAATCTTGCAAGCTAAATTCGACCAACTTCCAGTAGTTGGATTGACTTGAAATTTGGTGTACTTATGTAAATTGCGTGACAATACAATAGTCTGGTAGTGACATCCTGGTAGTCCGGCCAGGATCGTCTCCGCAGGACGGAACTCTTCAACGGTTAATAGCATCGACTTGAAACTTGGCATGCAGATGTAGTTTGGGTGGCAATACAAGTACAGTCAACAAACAGTACAGTCATCAAAAAAAAGCTTGTATTAAAAATATTTTTTTTACCAAAAACATATTTACGCAAAGCATGTTTCCTTGTGACGGTTTTTAGTTACCTATGTTAGTATGTTTCATTAACATCGGTTCAACTGTTAATTAAACAATGGTGGGTGGGTGAAAACCAAAAAGTTGCACACCTTAACGCAGATACCTAGTTAAAATTACTATTAAGTTTTACCATTGTGACATACATACAAATGTCCATCCCAGCCTATATAACTCCCACTGCTGGGCACAGACCTCCTCTGAGAACAAGAGGGCTTGGGCCATGGTTCCCACGCGGGCCCAGTGCGGATTGGGAACTTCACACGCACCATTGAATGTTAGTGCAGGTTTCCTCACGATGTTTTCCTTCACCGCAAAGCTCGTGGTAAATTTCAAATGTAATTCCGCACATGAATTTCGAAAAACTCAGAGGTGCGAGCCGGGGTTTGAACCCACGACCCTCTGCTTGAGAGGCGATAGGTCAAACCACTAGGCCACCACGGCTTCAAACATACAAATGTACCAATGATTAATTTTTGTGTCACAATGGAATAAATAATAGTGATTCTATTACAACTATGTACCTTCGTTAAGGTGTGCAACTTTCGGTCTTCACCCGGGTTCCATTTTGCAATGACTACGGAACCCTAAAAAATCTGTTGTGATTTGAAATGGCTGGAGCGTCGTTTGAAAAGTTCATTTGAATACACGACTTAGTGATTAATTAAGTGATATTTAATAAACAAATACGTGTTGGTACTTATCTTTAAAGAAATAGCTAGAGACAGACAGACAGACGGACACTGTAGCGACGGCGACATTGACTATTAGGGTTCCATTTATCAAAAGTCAAAGTCAAAAATATCTTTATTCAATTTAGGCTATAACAAGCACTTATGAATGTCAATAAAATCTACCACCGGTTCGGAAAACCTCTGTTGAGAAGAATCCGGCAAGAAACTCAACGAGGTATATTTTTTCTTAAGAGATTTAGGGGCTGTTTCACCATCCATTGATTAGTGTTAAGTGACGGTTAAATGTGATGCCGTCTCTATTTGTTTTGTTCGAATAGATAGAGACAGCATCACATTTAACCGTCGGTTAACGCTAATCAATGAATGGTGAAACAGCCCCTTACAATATTATTATATGGTATCTATACATCACAAGTATTAACACAACTTTATTTTTAACACAGTAGGTTCGCTATTTGAAGGGATCGCTAATGCGGATCGGAATTATTTCCAAATATCCCTGTCCATGATATAATCATTAATTTTATAATACGCCTTATGGCACAGAACCAAAGAAACTTATAATGGCACAGAATCAAAAAGCAGGACATATTAGCGCCCGCGACTCCACCGGCGTAGAATTCGTTTATCGCTATCCCGCGGGAACTATGGAATTTTCCAGAATAAAAACTATTCCATGTTCTTCCTCGAGACTCAAAGTATCTGTATACCGAATTTCATCTAAATTGGTTCAGTGGTTTAGACGTGATGAGGTAAGAAACAAACTTACAAACTAATGCAATAAATGGTCAAATACAAGACACGTGCGCACTTAAGCAAGTCCTGTTTATGGTTTTTAAACTAAATATACGAGTGAAAATCACGAAAGTTTAAAACATTGCATTATGCAATTAATGCGCTAGAAGCTAGGCGTGCTCTTAATACTGCTTCTATACTATTTATTATTTTACTCTACATTTAACTTGGCTCTATCTTTTTTTACAACAATATGGCGTTCCGAGTTCTAAAACTTTCTTCTAAATAACCGTCGATTGCACGCTTAAACAGTTTTTCTTTTTAAACGTGTCAAAATCCAATTCTTATTGAGGCTTTGGCGCGAGCTGGCATAAAAGAATCAGCGCCAAAATTAAAAAAAAAAACTCTGGATTAGCATTTACAATAGATTTCAATGCGTTCAAAATTCTATACAAAACCATTTTTTTTTAAACCGCTGTTGAAATAAAATGTAAATGAATTTCAGTCTTATTTGAAGTACATAAGAGGTATCGTGATTTTTTATGGCTGTAGCGGTAAGTTGGAGGAAAGATTCAAATTTCGAGCTTAATAAAAGGTGTGTTATCGGACAAAAGCGGACGGATTCGGAATTAAGTCTTTTCTTGTGAAACCTGCGTTTATTTTTGAAATTCGAAACTGTTGTCGGATTCATTCTATTTTCGAATGTTTCGGGTTTTGACAGATGCTCCGTTTGCATTATAGAAGTATTCAATATTTTAGACTATCGCGGTCATTACATTACGTACGCGGAACAAAACCCGAATTTAATTCGTAAAATTAAGGAAGCATTGTGTGTTTTTCTATTTAAGTAGGTATGTTATACATATTTTTTAAAATATTTATCAAAACAGTAATTTAAAAATTAAGCGTTTAAAGTTGGTACCATCAGCCAAATAAGTGGTCTATCCATTTTTAAACAAGTTCCTATCAAATGAATATGTCGCTAAAGTCGAACTTTCAAGTTGACAGACACGTCTAATGGCCTTATTGTTTTATGACATGCAAAGGATTATCAACTTTAGGGTGGTAGACCACATATTTGGCTGATGGTACAGTCAAGTACAGTTAACAGTAGATCACATCAAAACATTACATGTAAAAAGCTGCAAAACTCGCATCGCAGTTTTTATATTGCTAAAAAGTTTTGGATGCAATGTTTGTACCATTATTATACTATACAATATTATACTATATTCCCACGGGATAGGGATAAAATTATTGAATCTGCTGATGATTTTAGAATCATTAAATTTTGCGCCATTGTTCGTGGTACAACGTCAATGAAGACTACGGTATATTAATTTTTGGAATTCCCAGTACCTAGTGAATCAAAATGGTTTCCGCGTGCAAAGCCGCAGGTAAACTCTAGTATGTATATATATGATAATAAATTCCTACAAACGAGTGTTAGTTTTAGTCGGAACTGTCTTAATGAGACAGACAGACAAACAGACGGCCTCTTCAAACACGTCGCTATCGACTTTTTATAATTGCTCCTTGTGATGCGGCTGTTACACTGTTTCGTTTTCGTTTATAGAGTAGGTGTTGCCCGCGACTCCGTATAGAATTCGTTTATCGCTATCCCGCGGGAACTGTGTAATTTTCCGGGATAAAAACTATCCCATGTCCTTCCCCGGGACTCAAACTATCTGTATACCGAATTTCATCTAAATTGGTGCAGCGGTTTATACGTGAAAAGGTAACAAAGTAACACATAAACAAACAAAAAAACTTACATACTTTCGCGTTTATTATTACACACGAGTTTTCCGGTGAAGGAAAACGTGAGGAAACCTGCACAACCTGCCAGCAATTCAATGCTATGTGTGAAGTACAAATCTGCACTGGGTCCGCGTGGGAACTACCGCCCAAGCCCTCCCAGTATGTGAGGAGGCCTGTGTAATGCTGTGAGTCTCTATAGTCGGGGATGTTGATGCTGATAACCGTCCAGCCGTTTAGGTTATATAGAGAAGCATAATATAACCTTACCAACGAAAAGTTGGAAACCCCCGACTTTGTCACTTCAAAGTTCAATATCTCAAAAACGGCTGAGCCAATTTTGATAAAGCATGTCTAAGAACCATCGCTAGAAAACCTGCTATCAATCATGCTAACCGTTTAAGAGCTACGGTGCCACAGACAGACAGACAGACACACACACACAGACACACATAGCGCTCAAACTTATAACACCCCTCTTTTTACGTCGGGGGTTAAAAAGACATAAATACATACGCGAAAACATAACCCTCCTTTGAGCAGTCGGGTAAAAACAGACAATAGACTTTTAGACCAATGTAAGTACGCCTTAAGCTCAGCCAGACCATAAACTATATTTTAAAAAGTTACAGAATAGATTATGGTTGCAATAAAACAAAAAAGGGACCACCCGACTCAACACATACATGTCAAAAATCACAGGGTGCTCCCAGAAGTGCTTTCAGGGCGAAATGTTTGTTGAACATGGGATTTAATGTTTTCTTTAATTTAAACTGTTTTTTTTTTATTCGACTGGATGGCAAACGAGCAATTGGGTCTCCTGATGGTAAGAGATCACTACCGCCCATAAACATCTGCAACACCAGGGGTATTGCAAATGCGTTGCCAACCTAGAGGTCTAAGATGGGATACCTCAAGTGCCAGTAATTTCACCGGCTGTCTTAATCTCCACACCGAAACACAACAGTGTAAGCACTGCTGCTTCACGGCAGGATTAGCGAGCAAGATGGTGGTAGCAATCCGGGTGGACCTTGCACAAGGTCCTACCACCTGCAACTGTTAACCTATTTCAACGATATTTAGCTGACTTTAAACAAATAGGTTTTTCAATTAGGGCGATAAGTCATCTATATTTACAAACGGATTGAAACTCGGTCAATTCATAATTCTGAAGAGTTTGGCTAATCATTATCTGCTAGTTTGAAGTTTGAAGAAGGCACCGACTTCAAACTAGCAGAATATTATTTTCATAGGTTCTGTAGTCAGTTAAATTTCTCGTTAAAAAATTTTTTTTCGAGTTTCTTTTACTTTTACAAAACGAGCAGTGTTATAAGTTTGACGTCAATGTCTGTCTGTGGCATCGTACCTCTCAAACAAATGGACCGATTTCAATGATTTTTATCTATAATTAAATAAATAAAATAAAATAAAATAAGCCTTTATTGCTGTATGCTTCTAACTTACTTTACAACAATGAGGGCTATCGCGTATGAATTCGCCACTAGAGGCGCTAGTGTAGCGTGAGGTCTCCGAAATGTCAAATCTCATAGTTTTTGGGTGAGCTACACGGGTTTATTTATAATTAGAATAATTTTGTGAATATTTTGAAATATCTGAAATTAATTATGGCAAATATGCGTTCCGGGGCAATTAATGTCTGTGTTTTGAGACAGTTTTGTCTTTCGGAAACCTTTGTCCTCCCTTTTTTCCGAACAAAACGGGGACTATGGAACACTGTGGCATGCTCGATATTTTTATGGCACGGTTTTAAGGTGTATTAAATATGATTTTAATCTAAACTTTGTTTTCACGCCCGTAATAACAGACTTTGAAAGCCATACTTAAAAACCTCACGCAACAGTGCGCCATCTAGTGAGACAAAAAACGATAGCCCATTAGTGTAAGTTGCAAAAGAGGTAAGAAAATACTACTAATACGCAAAATGCGTCGTGTGTATCTACCATTGTTTCGGAAAAACCTGTGTTGAGAAGAACCCCAAGAATCTTTATTTGACACCCTGTATGTGTGTGTTGACACGGCGCGACACGACGTTTCGTCAAACACGCTGCGTCAACACGCGGTTCTAACGCGCGGCGACAACACACTGTTTGCGGGCGCGGGCTCACGACTGGACTAATAAGGGGGGAGGATGATTGTTTGTTTGTTTACTGGGCTCTAGCCGCGGCTTTGCTCTATAAATCAAAAAATCTGAAGTCAAAAAAAACTTTAAACGTTATCACCAAAATTTCAAAGTTCATTATCTCAAAAAAATCCTCTGAACCAACGACATATTTACCTCAAACGAACGCGCTGGTACCAAGAACACAATTACGGCGGGAAAGCGATGCGATTTTTCCAAAATGGCGCCCAAAAAAACCGCCATTCTGAACGTCAAAAGTGCACAGACTGTACAACTTTGCGGTTACTAAGAAGTTCCTAGCGTTCTACTCCCAAATTCGAAATACAATGTTAACATCATACCATCTCTCTCACTTTCCTATTAGATACTATTAGCGCGAGCGGGCCGGCACAATACGAAATTCGAATTCCTGCGTATAAAGACCAGTTTTGTTTTTAAACGTCTTAAATTGTCGCTGGCCAGTGCGGCGCAATTAAAAAAATCCGCACTGCAAAAAGGTCGAATTATAAGAAACGCGGGCGTATGTACGAAATACTTGGTGGTTGTATTTAGGCGCTGTTAACATTTGTCGAATTGTATTTGGACGTGCGCGTTTGTATTGTTAATTGGGGTTGTGTGTGTGTGAGTGGGTGGCAAAGAATAGCTTCCAGAGGCGGAGATAAGTAGCTAAAGTTACTTACATACCTATAAGGTTAGGTAGGTACCAGTGGCGTGGCGTCAGATATTTCCAAAGATCGCTTACATCTTTCATAAATCGTGTAACATATTATGTCCTATATTGTAAATATTGGGCAAGCCGGTGCGATTAGAAAGAAAGAAAGAAAGAAAGAAAGAAAATAATTTATTTATAACAGCAATGACACATAATAATTAAAAATAACAATAGGAAATGTTGCCGCTATAAAAAGGTCCCGGCTCAGCATATCGCTGGTTGAAAACCAGCACTGGTCTTCCGCCGGGCCACAGGAGAGTGTAATTACGGTTACGGTGGTTATTAGGGTTCTATGGACGCTTCGCCATTGATGTAAAGATACGTTACCAAGATGTCAAAAATATATATACACCTTTATGCCACTAAACATATTTAATGTCGATGTATACATATTTGACGGTATGGCTGTATAGATATTTATGCCCTTGACTGCACAGAAAAGTCGCAATTCCTCCCTCAATACGGTATTTGACAATTTTATTTATTTATAAGCGTAGCGTTTATATCTGCTGAGCTGGCAACGTTGCATTTTTGTTAGTTTATCTCGATTATTCCATAAAAATTGAATGAAAATTAAAAAAACTCTACTTAATGTGTCTACTGCAATAATTATGCATGATATACTTTTATTTTCTTTAAAAACCGTTAAAAAACTTTTGTTCGTTTTTAAAGAATATTAAAGGTCTATCATGAATAATTATTCCAGTAGGTAGGCATATTAACTTATATATTGAGAACAGTTCTATCAGACCACATTTTTAACATTCATTCAATTTTTATGGAATAATCGAGAAAAACTTACAAAAACGCAACTTTGCCAGCTCAGCAGGTATATATCGAAGTTGTGTCGGTTCTATACGCAACTCTATAATTACTATTCTGTGCCGCATAGCTGACTAGCGACCGCCCGCGACTTTCCTCGCATGCCGTGGCATAGCGACGTGGGACATTTTGACCCGACTGCCCGAAGGAGGGTTTTGTTCTTTGAGCGGTTCTCTCCCTTTTCCCAGCTCACGTTTCCCAAATGTATCATTTGCCAAACTGTTTAATTTCCCAACTCAAGTTTTTCTCTGGAACTATATTTTTTTCAGAACTATAAAACAAACCTAATCTAACCTACTGTTCTATAAAAGCATTAGAATAAAAAGTTGGAAAACTTCAAAGTTCAATATCTCAAAAACGGCTAAACCGATTTTGATGAAACACGTCTAAAAATCATCGCTAGAAAACCTGATTTCAAACAAAAAAACCGTATTCAAATCGGTTCACCCATTTAAGAGCTACGGTGCCACAGACAGACAAACACACATAGCTGTCAAACTTATAACACCCCTCTTTTTGCGGCGGGGGTTAATAAAATATAAATATACCTAAACTTGGAAGATTCCGTACTATATACAAAATCCAATCCTTAACCTAAAGTTAAACATGAGTTTTATTTAGCTGGTAAATACATACCATAAAAATACCTAGGTGCCTACAAATACATATAATTAAAAGTAGAAGGCAGCGTCTGTTATGTTTGTCTGCCTGTCTGGCGGCAGGCTCCCGCACAATGTCATAATTACGGACGACGCGTACGCAAGAGCCGAGCGGACATTTAAACTATCCCACTATATTAAAAATGCGAAAGTTTGTCTGTTTGTTTGTTTGTTACCACTACACGTCTAAACGGCTGAACTGAGATGAAATTCGGTATGGAGATAGTTTGAGTCCCGGGGAAGGACATAAGATAGTTTTTATCCCGCGGGATAGCGATGAACGATGTCTACACGGACGCAGTCGGCGGACAACAGCTAGTTAATAATAATAATTAATTCGAGTATTTTTGCTTATGCCTAATGTTGTATACATAATGGTACGGAACCCTTCGTGCGCACTCCGACTCGCACTTGGCCATTTTTAGGGTTCCGGAGCCAAAATGGCAAAAACGGAACCCTTATAGTTTCGCCATGTCTGTCTGTCCGTCCGCGGCTTTGCTCAGGGACTATCAATGCTAGAAAGCTGTAATTTTGCACGGATATATATGTAAACTATGCCGACAAAATGGTACAATAAAAAATCAAAAAAAATATTTTAGGGTACCTCCCATAGACGTAAAGCGGGGGTGATTTTTTTTTCGCATCCAACCCTATAGTGTGGGATATCGTTGAATAGATATTTTAAAACCATTAGGGGTTTTTGAAGACGATTTTTAGATTTAGTGATTGGTTTGCAAAATATTCAACTTTAAAGTGCAAATTTTCATGAAAATCGAGCGTGCGGACTGCGGCCGCTGCCGTGCGCTGGTATTTTTGGAAACCTCGTATTATAATATTATTTGATATTGAAAGACTATAAAAGGGCTTTGTTTCGTAAATAAATTAATATTTTACGAAATAAATCAGTGTTTTTTACAGGTAATTGTTTTATTTTGTAATTATAGTTATTTAATACATGACTGAGAAAATTTGGTTATCAGATATTTGATAATGAATAATAAAGTTCACAGAAATTGAAGGTCATTCATTATTATTTAATTAGATATGGAATTTTATGCTATAACATTAAAGTGGTTTTTTTTTGCTGATATTTTTTATAAAATTCGCGAACTCGCGAAATTAATTCGTAGGTGTCATTGCACTCAAGGAAGATTTTTTCAAAATGGCCGCGCCACTTGACAGTAAAATTTAAATATGGCGCTGCCACTCCAAAGGCTATAACTAACTGTCCGCTCTTAGCCTGTGTCAGCGGCGCGCGCGCACAATAAGGCCCAAATGAGCGGCCATCTTGGATCCAAATGAAACAACTGTCACTTGCCACTGTCACAATATTGTACCAGTCATTGTGCTTGTGAGAGCACTGCATGGCCGCTGGGGGAGGATTGTCAACGGTCTTGTTTTGATTTTATTAACCCCCGACGCAAAAAGGGGGGTGTTATACGTTTGACCGCTATGTGTGTCTGTCTCACTTTCACGTAAAAAACTGCCTTGTAATCGGTTCATCCGTTTGAGAGCTACAATTCCATAGACAGACAGACATTGGTGTCGAACTTATAACACCCCTCTTTTTGTGTGAGTGGTTAAAAAGGGCCCTGGTACTAATTAACCCCTGACGCAAAAAGAGGGGTGTTATTATAAGTTTGACCGCTATGTGTGTCTGTATGTCTGTGAGTCTTTGTGTGTGTCTGTCTGTCTGTGGCAGCGTAGCTCTTAAACGGGTGGACCGATTCGAATGCGATTTTTTATTTGAAAGCAGGTTTTCTAGCGATGGTTCTTAGATATGTTTTATCAAAATCGGTTCAGTGTGTAGTTGTTGAATCCTAGCCCTATACTATGAAGGGCAAAATTCGAACTTTGTTTCTTGCCGTCTCGCTTACACTAATATTATTTAATACGGGAGTGAGAGGGACGGTACGATACGAACTTAGATTTTCGAATTTCGTAGTAGCATGGTAGTATCCCTGCTCTATCTTTAGGCTGTGTTTCCACCAGAGATGTGCGAAATGTGTCTTTCGTGTACCAATAGAAACGACTCATTTAGATATACTCGCACAGCACGGCTCTAGTGGAAACAGCTGAGCGGAGCGAGAATAGATGAATATGCGTATTGGTTCATGAAAAACTCATTAAAAAATAGTTTATTATTAACCTAAACAACAAAAGTTGGAAATCCCCCGACATTGTCACTTCAAAGTTCACTATCTCAAAAACAGCTGAACTGATTTTGATGAAACATACAATACAATACAATACAAATATTCTTTATTGCACACCATAAAGCAGTACAACAAACTTATAATATAAACACTTAGATTCAGGGTAGACAATAAGCGGTCTTATCGCTTAAAAGCGATATCTTCCAGACAAACATTTAGGTACATGTCTAAGAACCATCGCTAGAAAACCTGCTTTCGAATAAAGAAACCGCATTCAAATCTGTTCTCCCGTTTAAGAGCTACGGTGCCACAGACAGACACACATAGCGCTCAAACTTATAACACCCCTCTTTGTGCGTCGGGGGTTAAAACATGACCCTCCTTAAGGCAGTCGGGTAAAAAGAGTTAAGTACTGTCAAACAATACGTACTTACATTTAACCCGTGTGTTGGTCCCTGGCTCCTCCTTAACCCCCCCCCCCCCCCCACAAGTTCCCATGGGAACATGACATAAGCCACTTATCGGGATACTAGTGAATGATGAAGACATCCATCATCGCGCGACAAAGGCTAGAAAGGGACAAAAAATCCGCCATTTCCGCTAGCACAATGCCTCCCATTCTGCGCCGTAGGCTGGAGTGCACAGGGAGCACGTTTTTGTAATCCCGCTAGAAATTATAAATGCGAAAGTTTGTCTGTTTGTTTGTTAACCCCCGACGCAAAAATGGGGTGTTATAAGTCTGACCGCTGTGTGTGTCTGTCTGTCTATTGTGTTAATTGAAAGCAGGTTTTCTAGCGATGTTTCATAGACATGTTTTATCAAAATCGGTTCAGCCGTTTTTGAGATATTGAACTTTGAAGTGACAAAGTCGGGGGTTTGCCAACTTTTTGATGGTTAGGTTATTTGTTTATTATCTTTTCACGTCTAAACCGCTGAGTTAGATGAAATTCAGTATACATATAGTACCTATGGATGCCAGGGTAGAACATAGGACAGATTTTAACCCGCAAAATAGCATAGTTACCGCGGAATAGCGATAAACGAACTATATGTATAAGATTTGAATTCTTTTGTCAGTGAAGACTAAACAACGCCTTATTCTTAGGGGCTGTTTCACCATCCATTGATTAGTGTTAACTGACGGTTAAATGTGATGCCGTCTCTATTTGTTTTGTTCGAATAGACGGAGACGGCATCACATTTAACCGTTAGTTAACACTAATCAATGGATGGTGAAACAGACCCTTAGTATTGAACTTAGGCCTCAAATCACATTAAAAACCGGACAAGTGAGAGAGAGAGAGAGAGAGAGAGAAACATTTATTTACACATATTCGATACACATAAAAATACATTAGATGGAGAGAAAAAAATAATAATAATAACATCGAATAGTATAAAGTGGACCCCACTCAGCATACTGTGCGAGTGCGAGTCGGATTCGCGCACGAAGGGTTCCGTACCATCTATACAATATTCATTAGACATAAACAAAAAACGGCAAAAAAATCACGTTGTTGTATGGGAGCCCCCTTCAATATTTACTTTATTCTGTTTTTAGTATTTGTTGTTATAGCGGCCACAGTTATACATAATCTGTGAAAATTTAACTGCCTAACTATCACGGTTCATGAGATACAGCCTGGAGACAGATGGACAGCGAATTCTTAGTAATAGGGTTTCCGTTATTACCCTTTGGGTACGGAACCCTAAAAAATATATTTTAAATGGCATAATGATGACTGGAAGAGATCTCTTTGATAGTTCGCCTCTTCACGTCATTTGTTTTTCATCTAGTTAATACATTACTTTGAAACACACTTTAAAAACATACTTTGTAATCCCAGTGTGCCCCTGCCCTGTGACTAATACTAATTTATGACTATTCTCGCAACCCGGATGCACCTCTAAAGAAAAACAAACGCAAACATAACAATACGAACCAAACAACACTTAAAACTACCACGACAAAGTTCATTATCGCCTAATTCAATTGTAAAACATTACATACTTTTTTTTGCCGACGGCAAAATATGGAACTAGTTTTGTGTATAGCAATTAGTGTTTGTTGTTACTAGTGGCGCCACTCTTGTACGCAAAGATAAGTTTGTCTAGATATTTTGCGGCTAAATTTTGTCATTGATAGTTTTCCTCGTAACTGATGACTGGGTTTTAGAAAGAACCGGCCAAGTGCGAGTCGGCCTCGCGCGCGAAGGGTTCCGCAGCATTATCATTAACATTAGACATTAGCAAAAAACGACAAAAAAACAAATTTGTTTGAATTTTAAATAAATAATTTATTGAATCAGGCGTTACTTTGCGGAGGTCCATATCAATGAACTAAAATAATTTCCTTGCTCACCCGCGACCTTACGATAGCTAAGCTTATGCAAAATATGCGTGTTCATGCAGTTCCTCCACCTCCACACTGTAAGAACACACACAAATCACACAAACCCATCTATCACCACCACCACACTACACTGACGCGTTTCGAACTCAACCAGAGCTCATCTTCAGAGTGACACAACCGTACACCATGCTACCAGTTGTTAGACAACTGTCTACCAACTGACAGACATACAGACACACATAGCGGTCAAACTTTTAACACCCCTCTTTTTGCGTCGGGGGTTAAAAATATACCTAAACTTGGAAGATTCCGTACACTATACGAAATCCTTAAAAAAAATATTACTTGATTTTTTCGTAAAGGGCTTCGGAACCATATTTTGGGCGTCTTCGACACGCTCTTGGCCGGTTTTATTTTGAGATATTGAACTTTGAAATGACAATTCAATTTTTAGTTTGACCTATCGCCTCTCAAGCAGAAGATGGTGGATTCAAACCCTTGCGATGGTTCTATTCTTTCTAAGATATTGAACTTTAAGTTTTCTTTTAAAAGTTTCTATTATTCTGATTTAGTCAAATTTAAAATTTAAATCATGCAATGATTGTTTTCAAAATAATCTCTCTCTGTCTAATGACAAACTGATATACTGCGAAAAAGTGTCAGGGTTATATAAATAAACTTTCTGGCAACATTCCGTTATCCTAACACTGAAGTTATACAGCGCCATCTACCGGCGGGTAGCGGAACTAATTACAGACCTTGCAACAATGTAGGCCGAATTGACCTTTTTAGGGTCCCTTACCGAAGGGTGACCGGCGGAAACCTATTAACGCGCTACAATGTCCATTCGTCCGTCACAAACCTGTATCTCATAAACGGTAATACAGATCTATTGAATAATGTTTTTCCATCGTATTTTCTCGGTTAAGTTCGTAATTATCTCACTGTCTCAAATAGCTTCAGTAAACTAGTTGAGAAAGTCAAAGTCAAAGTCAAAGATTTATTTGTTCAAAAAGCAGGTTACATGGTTAACAGGTGTTACGCCAACATTTGAAAGTTCACCACTTTTTGCCGCTTACACGGCGTACAAATATTATAACAAGAGATTTTCATCTACATGTAGGTACAAAGCAACATAAATAGGTACGACTTTTTACGACAAAATACTATGGCAAAAAATTAATCACTACATGTGTAGATAGATAACTTAAATTTATAAGTAACTAGCTTTTGCCTCGCAATATGATTCATCTCTGCAAAATAAACAATTCAATATAATTAACGTAGCCAAAATACCATCAACGGCTTATCACGCTAACACACACGAGTAATATTTACCTCGACGTTCCGGCAACACTGCAGTGGCCGTGGTCACGGTGTGTATTAGCGTGATAAGTCCCGTTAGTGGTATTTTGACTATGAGTGAAAATCACGAGTTTAAAACGTTATAAAATTAACGTAAACTAAAACTAACTTAAAATAACTAAAGAAAAATGAAAACTAAAAATGAAAATTTGGACCGACGCAGGCAGCATTCCCACGTTGAATTGCTATAGCAAGTCTTTGTGCGTCGTCTGCCAATAATTTGTTTATCGGGGACTATGCGATTTTACAGGATGAAAAACTATGTCCTTAACAGGGTCTCAAATTATCGCCACGCCGACTCTTTATCCCATTAATAAAGTAAAGTAAAGTATTTATTGCCAAAAAAACCTAGCTCAGTACAACTCACAAAAAAAAACATACAATAAAATTAATCTTATAAATGCAAAAGTTTGTCTTGATTGTTTGATAAAAAACGGTTCGGCCGTTTTTAACTAAACTTTGAAATGACAATGTCGGTTTTATTTCAACTTTTCTAAATCGAAAGAAAGACAGAAAGAAAATACATTTATCTAACGTCATATTAATAATCTCTGAGTTTTTCGAAATTCATGTGCGGAGTTACATTTGAAATTTACCACGAGCTTTGCGGTGAAGGAAAACATCGTGAGGAAATCGCGAAGCAATTCAATGGTGTATGTGAAGTTCCCAATCCGCACTGGGTCCGCGTGGGAACCATGGCCCAAGCCCTCTTGTTCTGAGAGGAGGCCTGTGCCCAGCAGTGGGACGTATATAGGCTGGGATGATGATGATGATGATATTAATAATAATAATATGATTTATTGCATGTAACTGGGACACATAATATTACGTTTCGTTGCTTAGTTTCTAAAGATTAGTAACAGCTACTTTATTAATCAGGATAACTATTGGTTATGTTATTTCTTTTTACTACGGAACCTTAACGATTTAAAAATGTCGCTACAATTTTCTCAGGCAATCAGATCTTGCTGAATTAAAACATTTTAAATTGAATTTGAGACGTTAATTTGTTACTGGGAAAGCGATCGCAAGAAGCGGGCGGCGGCGCGCCAATCGCGGAAGGGGACCGCAAAAAGATTCTAATTAAAAATTCGGGACAAAATGGCGGCCAATGTTGCTTACGAGCGTTCTGGTCGTTGCAAGAAAGCTGCAAGTTGCAAGGAGGCTGTCTCCTATGATATGACACGTACGCATGGGACACATTTTTCTATTGAATAATTTAACGTGTTACATAAATAAGTTTCTGAAAAAATTACATTTTAATACTTACAAGCTTTTTTTTGCTGACTGTACTTTTTGTTGACTGTCAAAGTCAAAGTCAAAGTCAAAATATCTTTATTCAATTTAGGCTATAACAAGCACTTATGAATGTCAAAAAAAAACTACCACCGGTTCGGAAAAACCTCTGCTGAGAAGAATCCGGCAAGAAACTCAACGAGGTATATATATATTTTTTTAAAACAGATTTACAATATTATTAAATGATATGTATACATCACAAGTATTTAACACAACTTTATTTTTAACACAGTAGGTTCGCTATTTGAAGGGATCGCTAATGCGGATCGGAATTATTTCCAAATATCCCTGTCCGTGATATAATCATTAACTTTATAATACGCCTTTGATATTAATGTCTTCTTGACAATAGATCTGAATTTTGTATCCGTTTCATTTATAATATTTTTTGGAATTTTATTATAAAAATGTATGCAATTTCCCAGAAAAGACTTTTTGGTTTTAGCCAGTCTGTAAGATGGAACTTTAAGCTTCCCTGTGTTTCTAGTAGCCTTTGGCTTATCGACGTTAGTGGGAAAATCACATAATATGTTCTTCAGTATTCAGTATTCAGTATTTATTTATTGCAACACCTTTTACAAAAAATTATAAAAAATGATGCCCTGTTGGGGCGCGGCAATTTTAAAATTAATTACATTAATTAACTTATACATAACATATTATGCTATTTTAACCTCATGTATTTTTTAGGAAGAGGTTTAAGGAACACTTATAAATTAACTTTATATAATTAAGGTATCTAAATAAACTACTTATACATTTATCTTCCTAACATACATGATTATTTCAAAAACATAAAGCGACGGCAGGGTTAGGATATCTGTTTCCTTAAAAAAAGATAAGAAAAGGTACTTGCATTGTCATTTAAACTGCATATCCGTACCAAATTTCAAGTCGGTACTATTAACCATTGAGGAGTTATACCTCCTGCGGAGACAATCCTCGCAGGGCCACCAAGATGTCACTATAAGTATGTCAAATTCGACCGCTGGAAGTGGGTCAAATTTAGCTTCCAAGATTTGACCCAAACAAATAATCAGGACAAGCTAAAGGAAAGCTTGTAAAAAGCGTCTACGCCTAAACAAACAATCCTTTCCCGCCATTTTTCATTAAAAAAAACCTGCAAGTGTATTTTTCCGCCGAAAACAAAGTCCGGTTTTTTTTTAAGTCCGGGGTTCCAACAAACGACCATTTGAGTAGGCTGTATACGACTTGAGCTTTTTAATTTGAGGCTACGATAATGGAATTTGAATGCGGCATTGTTGTTGAGTAAGAAGAAATGATAGTAATCTCAAAGAAATTATATCAAATGATGTCTAATTTTCAACCGATTTATTTTTTCGCCAAACATTCAGGGGTTGACAAATTCATTTATTATTATACAGGGAAGATAAGATTGCATAATTTAATCTAATCTCGTGCTTTTATCCTCTTTGAAAAAAGTAAGTGACGTCACCGATCGAGACATCGTATTGCTGTATGGTCTTGGTTCCCTTTGCCTCCCCTTAGAAGAAGAATAAATAACCACCACTATGACTGACACTGACAGTTGACGCTTCCTGTTTGCAAGCTTTTCGTCTAGTACTTATTTTATTTCTCTCCGTTATTTATACAATATGTAAACAAATTACAACAGTTAAATCACTGTAATATTTAAAGAAGCTTAATTCTATTCACATTTTTGCGTTTATCGGTCAATAAGTAGATCAGTATTTACGAATTTATAACAGTGATCGATCAATTGTGTTCTCAATAAGAATTTTGTTTTTCTTGCCGATGCCGATAAATGTCAATAAATAACAATGTCTTTTGACACAGTGTTAATTAAGCAAGAACCCTTCGAATACGTGGACGACCCGGGAACAGCGGAAGAGTCAGAACCATTCAAGACTGTAGAAATAAAGCGCGAAGTTAAAATAGAAGTCGAAGTTTCTCTAGACCCTTGCGTGAAGTTCGAGCCGCCGGCGTGTTACCCGGAGCCCTCGGGAGACGTTAAAGATGGTAGAATTTATTGTTTTTTACTTATTGGACTATAGCCTTTGTTTAGCAGCGGGATATAAGCCAAATACGATGATGATGATGACGATTAACTATGAGCTTTTACCTCGCTCGTGCTACCACTGTTAGTCATCTGCTACCCTTGTAGTTCATTGATATATCTGCAGTATAAAAAAAAGTAGATTGTACAACAAGAGCATAAAACAAGCCATTTTACCCAAGGTGTACATATAGCCACCCGAGCCGGTACGGCGAGGGTAGATAGACATGTCGAGGGGAAAATGGGTTTAATGCTCGAGTTTTGCACTCTGCTTTTCACTTTGATGGCGAGGATATGAAATAGCAACAGTGGAAACAATGATTCACTTTCTATGTACCTTTTATTTTTTATGCATTATTATAATAATTCATTTTTTTTATTTTACTGATTTATTATGATTGATTTTAATGATTTTTAGTTTTGTATAAATTAAAAATTATCTAAAATATATACAGAAACTTTTTTGTATGTGGCTGTTGACACCTGATTACCTTGGTCTTAATTTGGTTTTAGACGAAGATTTTATGTTATGCACTAGAGACACGAACTTTACGAGCATGAGAAGTGAAAAGTTAATTGGATTACCAGTCTGTCAGTTTGACTATCAAAAAATATTGCGGGGTTTTCAGAAAAAAAATTACCCATTTTGCCTTAATCTGTCATCTCCCAGGATAACAGGATCAAAGGAATTTGGGCACAAATTTGTGCCTCTGGGAGAGGACAGGTTAATTATCCTTAATTTTCCATACAAAATTTATTTGACAGTTTTGTGACTGTCCATACAACATGTAAGGTTAACTGTGTCACAAAACTGACAATTAAAAGTGGGACACTTTATTGCTTAAATCGATAGTGCTCAGGATTCTGAGTAGAAATAACCCAAAATTTGTTAGGCTAAAAAAAAGTACAGGTACTAGCTAGCTAGGTAGGCAGGTACTTTTTTCTGAAAATGCCCATTGGACATATTTTTCTTTTGACAATCAAACATATGAAGGGACTGTGCATTTTACTGGGATAAAAAGTAGCCTATGTCACTCTCTGGCCCATATCTCTATGCCAAAATCGTGTCAATCCATCCTCCGTTTTGATGTGAAAGACGGACAAACATACAAACACACACACTTTCGCATTTGTAATATTAAGTATAGATAGCCAGCTAAAGTTCCCACAGACCCTTACTCTCAAACTTTGATGCATTTCTTTTTCATTTATAATAGAAAAAATATGTCCAATAGTTTTTGATAATTTAAATGACAACTAAATAGAATATTTTTTTACCCAAAAGTGACATATTGACTACATTGGAATCAGATGTATTTCAAAATATTTGCGTTTAATCTAAATTTAAAGGTAATGGAAAATTAAATCAAAGAACAACACAATACAAACACTCTTTATTGTAATAAGAAAATAATCCTATCCTGGGCGTGTCCAACACGCTCTTGGCCGTATACCCATTATATTTTAATAATTTCTTCTTTGAAACTAATAACCAACCAACTTTCCCACTTCAAATTTCAATATTTCAAAAACGGCTGAACAGATTTTGATGAAATCAAATTTCAAATATTTCAAAAAAACGGCTGAACAAATTTTGATTGAAGACACGTGCCAAGACAAAATCACAAGAAAACATCTTTCGAATTAAATACTTATAACACCACCACTTGTTGCCAACTTAAAGTGTCAGATAAAAATAATGCCGTCTTTGTTTATTCGGACAAAACAAACAGAGATGGCATCACTGATATCCATCACTTACAGTTAGTAGACAAGTGGTGAAACAGGCCATAAATGCACTAAAATCAAATGCACCCACCTATCACAAAAGAAGTAATAAATTAACAGAAAAAAACATTTCCTGATTCCAGTTGCTGTGAAATGGGAACCAGACAGAGTGAAACAGGATCCGGCAGCAAACTCTCAACCCTGGCCTCACCAGTCCAAAGCCACACTATTCATCTGCGACGTCTGTCGAATACCGTTCCACCAAGTCAACGAGCTCCGAGAACACAAGAAGACACATATGATCGGTGAAGAATATTGGTGCAATGTATGTGAGAAGCGGTTCAAGAAAAAAGCCAGTTTGTGTATACATTACAGAAAGCACACGGGATATAAACCATATACATGTGTAGTCTGCCAAAAGGGATTCACACAGAAAGTATATTTAAACAAACATCTAACAATACACGGAGATATACCAAAGTCAGTGCAGTGCGATGTGTGCAACAAAAAGTTTACGGACAAATTCTCCTTAAAGGTCCACTGTCGAAGCCACACAGCGAAAACTTATGCTTGTGATATGTGTGACAAGCGTTTCGCATTCAAATCACATTTCGAAACACATAAGTTCCTTCACACAGGTCAGAAACCGTTCATCTGTAGTGTGTGCGGCAAGGAATTTGCCAGGAAATGTTACATGCGAGTGCATATGATGCAGCATGCTGATGACAAGTCTCTGTCCTGCGATGTGTGTGAGAAAAGGTTCACCCGGGTCTCGTCCCTGCGTGCACACAGTTTGTTACACACAAGCCCAATAGGCAAACCCTTCAAATGTGAGTTTTGTGACAAACTATTCACTTTAAAATCATCGCTCCGTGTGCACAAGAAGTTGCACAACAGCGACAAACCCTTCATTTGTGATCTGTGCGACAGAAGATTCATACAGAAGGTTCATTTGATAACGCATATGCTGCACCACTCAGATCAGAAACCATACCAGTGTGATATCTGTCAGAAACAGTTTGTGCAGAAGCATAACTTGAATGTGCATAAGCGTATACACTCAGATGAGAAACCATTCCAATGTGACATATGTCACAAACAGTTCAAGCATAAGTCCCATTTAGCTGGGCATCAGTTAGTGCATACGGGTGCTAAGCAGTTCCCCTGTGAGTTGTGCGGTAAATTCTTCGCTCTCAAGTCTAATATGAAATCCCACATGCTCTTGCATGCTGATGAGACCTCGGAGAGATATTATTTAGGAGAAAAAATTGCTAAGAAGTTGAAGCAGGAATTGGAGCAGACGAAACGGGGTGTAAGAAGTGAAGAGAGACAAACTGCTACTGTTACTACGGCTAGCATTCCTACCCTTCCAATGTCTAACCTTATAGAATAAACAGCGTCGGCGGTAAGGCTGGGTTGGGTTGGTTAGATTAATTTACCAGAATCGTTAATTCATAGTAGGTAGCAAAATTTCTAGTTGCGTTCCCAAATGGTTTTTTATCCAATATAATCACAATCACAATTGCTTCATTTCCCAATATTTTAAGTGACACAGAAACAGGTAGGTTTAGGTTATGTTAAGTTTGCATTTGCGGAGCTCAGTCGTCACTGTTGCAGTGTCGATTAAAATTGGGAAAAAACGCGACTGTGAAAATTAGCTTCAATTAAAACCGGCCAAGTGCGAGTCGGATTCGCGAACGAAGGATTCCGTACCATTATCTATACAAGATTAGACATCAGCAAAAAAAAACGGCCCTTGGGCTATGGAACCCTAAACAGCATTTGGGAAATGATCTAAACAGCCGATCTGTAGTCGCTGCGCGCTGTGCGCTGTGAATAATTTTTTTGCCGTCGTATTTTGTCTATCTTACTTTCTCTTACTTAAGACTTCAGTCTTGAAGAACTACTATATTGAAAATTAAACTGTCTTTACTTGATTTGAGTTTTTAAACCTCAAGAGTCTTAAGGGTTTTGAGTCTTTAGCTGTCAAATTGAGCGTTTTCCACAACTAGCTACAGCAAATGGGTTTTTAGGGAAATGATCTAACCAGCCGATCTGTAGTCGCTGCGCGCTGTGAATAATTAGGTATTTTCATCTTACTCTCTCTACTTCAGCAAGCTTGTTGAAAAACCAAAAATCACGAAGTTATCCGACATAAAACGAGTGCAAAGCATTATTCACTGGATCTGTACTTGATTTAAGTTTTTAAACGTGCAATATTGTTGCCCTTGTGTGAGGCAAGGCAAGGCGTAGTTTGAATCTCACTTTGCTGTTCACACTTTGCTCTTCAGTTATTTTTTGGCCTGAGGCATAGCAATATTATATAAAGTCATACGTCGAAATTGGATTTGCTCTATTGCTTACAAGTAGTAGAGCGAATTGGAGGGAAAATATCCATTTTGCTCTACTAGTAGATACAACCATAGATTAACTATATTAGATAGATTCCTCTCAGCTCAAGATAAATTTCAGATGTAATTTCGCACATCAATTTTGCGTGGCCTGTGCCCATCAGTGGGAAGTAAGCTGGGATGATCGCGTTTGACAGATGAATTTATGTCTAATCCTAATTGATTTGTACAGTCAAAAGTTAGTGAAATTTGTGTTCGATTTGTTGGACCTAGATATTTATTTATTTTTATTCATATTCAGACTTAAATATAGTTAGGTCTGTGTGCTGACTGTGGTGGCGATTTATGTGTAAGTGGAGGGAGGGGGGGCATGACAACCATATAGCCGGTGGCACGTTCCACTTCCACTCCGATCAACTGGAACAGGTCAACTATTTTCTATCCCAACGGCTCAACTGTTTGGTTGGTTCGATAGGAATATTGTTGGGGTTCCGTACCTCGAAAGGAAAAAACGGAACCCTTATAGGATCACTTTGTTGTCCGTCCGTCCGTCTGTCAAGACCCTTTTTCTCAGGAACGCGTGGAGTTATCAAGCTGAAATTGATATCGAATACTCAAATCTGCGGTCCCTTGAAGCCTTGAAAAAATAAAAAGTTACAGTCATTAAACAACGTTAGTCCATACAAATTGCCGTGCACTGAAAACCTATAGGGAACTTCCAGTTGTCCAAGAAACTTGAAATTTGGTGTAAAGGTAGCTATTATAAAACAACCAACTAGAAAAGTCTGAAAATCTTGATTTTTTATGTGTGTCTGTAAATATCAATGACCAATAATATAATAATCTGACCCCACACTGCGAACGTTTTGCTTAGGAGCAGGGCTCTGCTTACACTGGATGTTTTAAATCACTCAGAAAAAGCGGGAAATATCTTCAACACACGATTCCCGTTTACATACCTATAAATGTGTACGGAACTCTCGGTGCGCGAGTCCGACTCGCACATGCCCCTTTTTTACCCGACTGCCCGAAGGAGGGTTATGTTTTTCGAGCGTATGTATATATGTATGTATGTATGTGGGTATGTACGTCCATTTCTTTGGTCCTCGCTGCAACCTAAACGGCTAGACGGATTTTGACATATGAGGTATCATTGGATTCGTCCTAACTGTCGGAGTGACATAGGGTATATAATATGTCAATATGGCGTCTGCGAAAAAAACATGGCGGAGGAATGAAAAAATATATTTTGTATTGTAACAATATGGGTATCGAATGAAAGCTAATAATTAGCCCATTCTAAATATATATGGGTTATAATACTTTTAATCTACCGTTTTCACATAAATATCAGAAAAGTATAAAATAAAAAATCAAAAAACCCGACTGCCTTAAAAACTAAAAGGAAGAAAATAAGTCTAGTGGTCTAGAACTCTGTCAAGAAGCTCATTTAAGGTTCAACAGTCGGGACCTTTCAAATCGTAACCAGCTCATAAAATCTTCGTAGTGGTTCCAGACTGTTGAACCTTAAATGAGCTTCTTGATAGAGTTCTAGACCACTAGACTTATTTTCTTCCTTTTAGTTTTTAAGGCAGTCGAGTTTTTTGTTTTTTTAATTTACTGATAAATGTTTGCTGTCTATACAACCATCTTTACTTACCGGTGTTGGCCTTGCCGTTTGCAATAAATAAATTAAAAAAACACTCCTTGGTCAACACTAACAAAAAAGGTTTAACTGAATAGTTTTTAAATTTTTAATTCTAGTCGATAGCTCCTTCTCCAGTTGTCCCGTTGGTAATATTTTGATACAAAAACTAACCAGTTGGTTCCAAAGGAATAAGTGATACAAAAGTTCCATTCTGAACAACTGATTGATCGGTTTAGTTGATCGGAGTGGAAGAAAAGGTTCCACTATCTGCACGGCTACAACGAAATTTGAAAATCGAAGTTCGTGTCGTACCGTCCCGCCAACGCTTATATAATTTAATACGAGGGTGAGAGGGACGGTACGATACGATCTTCGATTTTCGAGTTTCGTTGTAGCCCTGGCGTCTACTTTAGCAGAGCGAGGGGGTAACGCTGCCAGCGCTTCCACCAGCAACGTGCGAGGATTGTTTTTCATGAACCAATTGCCTCTGTGCACGACATCAGCGCCACCTAGCGTCCACAACTTTTTTGGCTCTCATTCTCTGACGTTTTGAAATTTCATCGCGACATTGTGACAAAAATCAAACCTATAACGTATTAATTTATAATACAAAATGACTGTGATACCGTGATTTTGGGTGCACAAAAGGTTGTGAATTAATTTTTGGTCATTAAAATTAAATGAGGTCAGTAAAATTTATTCAAAAAGTGTGTTTTATTTTCGTTATGTCAGGGTTTGTTTACTTCATGTTTAGTTTGTACTTTTCCTGTAAAACGAAAAGATAAAGCTATCTTATTGGTTTCTGTGAATAATAGTTAAATTATATAATTGTTCTTATATCGCTAGTAATAAATTAAATATTGTTTTCTGATCAAAATGAGTATCATTTTGAAGTCCGGTTTTGTGAGTATCACTCAATATAAAATTTCAACCACAAACCGTTTCATAACGAAAATTGTTGCTGGACATGTCCGAGATGTCGAGGAATTAAGAACAAAACAGGGACAATGTTCAATAATTCAAGCTCGCATCATAATCACAAACATCTATTACTAAAATTAGTTAGTTAAAGTCTATACAAATTGCTTTGTTAATGACAGATTCATATGAGTATGACAGATGACAGAGCCTAGATTATTTCTTCTTTTGGCCACTATGAGCGCTGCGATAGATTTCATTACCCCCACCATTTACCACGCCTCGCTTCGCTCAGCTGTTTCCACCACAGATGTGCTGTGCAGGGATAGGTTAATTTAGCGTTTCTATTGGTTCACGAAAAACATTCCTCGCAACAGATCCGCACGTCTCTTGTTGACACGCAGATTGGTTATCCGATTCAAATGAGGGCTATCGTTTTTTGTCTTTCTAGATGGCGCCACTGTTGCGTGAGGTTTTTAAGTGTGGCCACGTGTGGCTTTCAAAGTCTGTTATTACGGGCGTGAAAACAAAGTGTAGATTAAAATTATATTTAATACACCTTAAAACCGTACCATAAAAATATCGAGTATGCCACAGTGTTCCATAGTCCCCCTTTTCTTCGGAAAAAAGGGAGGACAAAGGTTTCCGAAAGACAAAACTGTCTCAAAACACAGACATTCATTGCCCCGGAACGCACAATTGCCATAATTAATTTCAGGTAATGCAAAGTATTCACAAAATTATTCTAATTATAAAGAAACCCGCGTAGCTCACCCAAAAACTATGAGATTTGACATTTCGGAGACCTCACGCTACACTAGCGCCTCTAGCGGCGAATTCATACGCGATAGCCCTCTTATATTCAGTTGCCAGCATATACGTGCCCCTACAAGGAACAGGCATCCTCTCAGAAGGAGAGGGCTTGGGCCGTGGTTCCCACGAAGGCATGGTGCGGATTGGGTACTTCACACACACCATTGAGTTTATTCGCAGGTGTGCACTTTTCATCTCAATATTTTCTTTCACTCATGGAGAATTTCAAATGTATTCAATGTAATTCCGATAAACTGAGACCTCTAAGTATGTTTTTTCCAGAAATAAATACACATTTGTAACTGAATTTGTTTCTTTTTACAAGCTTTTATTTAACTTGGCCTGTTTATTTGGGTGAAGTGAAATCCTGGTAGACCGGCCAAGGTCTTCTCCGCAGAACGGAACTCCTCAACGGTTAATGGCATTGACTTGAAATTTGCTATGGAAATGTAGCTTGGGTGACAATACAAATAGTACATTACTACAGAAGCCATGAAGTACCTAAGGGATTAATGGACGAGTTTGAGGTAGACGGCCGAGTCGAAGACGAGAGCGGATAAAACAATAAATCGAAAATACAAACTGAAACATAGATGCACAGAAAAACCAGATAAAGAGACCAGCGCTGGGAATCAAACCCAGGTCCTCGCGTGATATACCGCTACTCCACCACTGGACAGGAGTACAGACACGAAATTCTCCTATGCACCACATATCTCAGCTTGTTTGTTTCTTATTTAGTCACTTAAGCGGCGACATCTATTCTGTAGCCCTCATCGAGAAACTTTCAGCACCCCATTGAAACTAACCGCTCACCCGGACAAGAGATGTCGCTATTAATAGCAATCAAATTTAGATGGGTTTTTGGAGTCTTGTTGTATTTTTTATTTCAACTCCAAATTTTGTTACTTTTACGGTCGTCCCGTAAAACCCATATCGAAATACAAAATGAAACATAGATGCACAGAAAAACCAGAAAAAGGGACCAGCGCTGGGAATCGAACCAGAGGAGGCCTACCATGATCTTTTCATAAACGATCCAAACGCAGAGCAGTTCAATTTAGGCACCTAAACTGAATCGTCCAAATTGGTACCACGACGGTTATTTCTCAGAGCTGAGTCTCAATGGTTTACAAGTGAATGAAAGACCGATATTGTCTCTGGTCCGAAAAACGCTAAGTCGCAAAAGGGATGCCGCTATATGCAAACCAAATATTGTATACTAAAACCTCTTTATTTTGGAAAACCATAACTCTATGTCATTCCGTGTTCTTAGCAACCGTTGTGTTGATTACAAATAAAATGGCTACGCTGTCACTAATCCAAGAGTCTCTTTTCTCACTGAAAAATTAGTTTTATCAATGAGGAGTTAAGAAGCACAATGTCGTGAGAACCTATGAAAAGTTAAAAAACTTGAATAAAAGTTTAAAAGTTCTTGAAATTTTAAAATATTCCAAGTATAACACTTAAAATTCCAAAACAATTGACAGAAAGAGTAACTTATACTGAATCGCTAAATTTGACACTGAAGCGATTCAATTTCCACTCAAGTTAAGCGTCAGGTACGAAAACCGCTTGAAGTGAGTGAATGAAAATGTCTGTATCGCTGTCGCTGAACCGTGCTTGAACTGAATCGCAAAAGTAACGTCGTGGTACGAAATAGCGATGCAGTTCAGTTTAGAGCCTAAACAGAATCGTATTAAGAGAGCGTGGTAGGCCCTGTACCGTCCCACCCTTTTTTTAACTTAATTTTAAATCTACCTAAAGCTACACCTAAGCCTATGTGGAGCCTACATACTGAATTAATTTTATTTATTACCTTATTATGGGTCCTCACCCTACAAAATGCCTAAACCTAACCCAGTTTGATTTACCTTGTTTAAGTCATAAAATTGGCCAAGTCATCGCTAGCGGTCTAGAATAGCGGTATAGAAAGTAACCCTTTAATTCGTTTAGTATAATGGGAAAACAGCTCAATTATAATATAATTTAACTAAATAATAAAGAAGAGACAAAAGAAGGTTGAATGAAGAAAGATATTAAAGTTTAGTTTCATAAAGGTCATTATGTCAATAGTCTATGATATGTTCGTGTGGCAAAATGTATTTTATTTCGCAGCTAAAGTTCAGAGGCCCACTCCCGGCCTCTGAAAGTGGCTTTCGTCACCGAACTGGATGTTGCCTCCCCTGCGTTAGCCCTGAAGGAGCATACTACCCTACCCTTTCCTTGTTAGGAAATAAAACATATCATTATGTTATAAGAGAGGACATTTCAAAGGGAAGTCAATTACAGCCTGAGACTGTTCCTGGATCAAACCTGTGATCGCAATACTCCTGCAGTAACAAGTCCAACTTCAGTAGTGCGTAGTTGTAACATTAATGGCTCATCATACTTATTGAGCAATAAGTAACTTCCGGATCACCTGGTACCGGTCAGCCACTGACTTGCATCTGCCTTAGTCTTAGTCAAAATGACTTGCATTGCTAAGTTATAAAATATAAATATTTGGTAAAGCCTTTTACCATTAAAATTGTTGGTATAAATAGCCAAAACAGGACTATACAATCCAAAGTTCGCTACCAGGAACGACCACAGTCTCCAAAGGAGATTCTACTTTCAGTAAATAAATATTATTCTGTTGTGAGTTGTTGAATTATTTTGTCTCACTTGTTTGAGGCTACTAGCCACCGAAACCTTTCATTCGTCGGGCGTCAAAAGTCTCTGTCATTTATCGTCCGTCAGTATCTATGTAAGTATGTCGCCATGGGTATGGCTAGGTTCTGTACGTAGTAGGCAACTTAAAAGCAGCCTAAGATAAATAGGTAAGTAGCTGTATAGTTAATGCGAAGAAAACACAATTAAATACCAAATCAGATAAAACAATCACAACCTCCCCCTTACCCAAGTGGAGATAACAATACCAAACCTACTAATATCCTATTCCTACCTCTAAACCAGTAGTTCCCAAACTTATTTTTCTCGTGGACCACTTTCAAAATTTTACTGGTTTCGGTGGACCCCCTGCTGCTACATTTCTACCACATTCTTAAAGTCGCCAAAAAAAAAATTGTGTCGCTTCTGAGTTCTGTCCAGTCGCTTGCCCTATTAAAATATTATCTGCTTAGTTAGGTACTTAAAACAATGTAAGTAGGCCCTTATAAAAACTATGCTTACATTTTGTCTCTTTACTATCAAAAGCAGATAAATTTTCGTGGACCCCCATTAACATCTTATGGACCCCCATTATTTGTTCACGCCTACGTAGACCCCCAGCAAGTCTCCCGTGGACCCCTGGGGGTCCACCTGGACCACTTTGGGAATCACTGCTCTAAACTAACGAACTAAACTACACGAATACAGCAAACTAACCCATCAAAAGTGACGCGGAGGTTTTTTTTCGAAAAAACGTCGAAAGTGCTTGTTCGATTTTAAGGGTAAGTAGTGATTATTTTTAACTGGTTGTTTTTTCATACGATAGGGTAATCTTTTCCATGTAAGTGGCATGTGTTATTATGTTCAAAATGTCGTTATTCACCATGATAAACGATTTTTTGTATAAAATACGTAACACTTTCGTTACGATTACGTTACATTTTTACAAAATGCTACGTATTTTGTACATAACGTAACGAAAAAATGTGGTAAAGGGAAGTTCACACAGAAAAATTCTAACTTACACCAGTTTATTATTAGGTTTCCAATGACTGCACGCACAGTAAGTTAGTTAGATGGATATTTTGAAGTTAAATAAATTTTAATCTGTAGGTGCAGGGATCGGCACAAGAGAATTGTGGCGAGTTCTGTGTTCACGTCCTGCTACATGCATAGCGTATTTAAAGTGAGAGACAAACGGAGAGATTCACTTACCTACTTAGTTCATTTGTTACCTAAACTTAATAATCATAATAATTTATTTCCAAAAACATCTTTTTACATTGTCCACTTAACTAAGATACTACTTCCTAAATTGGTAAAACCTGTGATTTAGGGTTTTGGCCATTTCTTTGAGGTATTTAATAGCTTGTACAGTCGAAGTCACAAGCATGCTCACAACTAGGTGGTAGGACCTTGTGCAAGGTCCGCCCGGATTGCTACCACCATCTTCCTCGCTAATCCTGCCGTGAAGCAGCAGTGCTTGCACTGTTGTGTTTCGGCGTGGTGAGTAAGACAGCCGGTGAAATTACTGGCACGAGGTATCCCATCATAGGCCTCTAGGTTGGCAACGCGTCTGCAATACCCCTGGTGTTGCAGATTTTTATGGGCGGTGGTGATCTCTTACTCATTTGATCGTTTGCCATCCAGTCGAATAAAAAAAACCACATCCAAATTCGTTATGCTTATAAATGTGCACCTTATTGTCAGTGTTAGAGAGGCATGTAAAGATACACTTTTGGAAAGATGTTCGTCAACTAGAGGGTACTTCTACTTCCACATTCTCATGTTTAGCTCTATAGATCTCATATAGGACAGATTTAAGATCAGTATCGTCAGAAAGTTCTAGTAAAAATAAAAACTTCACTTTATTATATGACATGTTTTTTTTTTTCATACATACGTTATCTAATGGGAATTTTTACTAGTTTGATCTAGGCTTTATAAAAATTTGCGTTACGTTTTATGGTAACGTCACGTATTTTTTTTATGTTATTTCTATGTCACATTGGTTAAAATTCGCGGCCTTACCCCTATAGGAGGTACCCTAAAAAAAATCTTTTATTTTTTTATTGTACCATTTTGTCGGCATAGTTTACATATATTAACGTGCAAAAATACAGCTTTCTAGCATTGATAGTCCCTGAGCAAAGCCGCGGACGGACAGACAGACAGACAGAGACATGGCGAAACTATAAGGGTTCCGTTTTTGCCATTTTGACTCCGGAACCCTAAAAAGGAACCTTTACAGTCAGGATCACTTTGTTGCCCGTCTGTCCAGACCTTTTTATCTCAGTACCTAATGCGTAATCTTGCATACCTACTGCGTCAACATAAACTGAAACAGTAATTTGTAGGAAGTCGAATATAAATATTATAACCTATGTACTGTATTGTAATGTAAGTCCTTCGCATTTTGATTATAAACATAGGGCTTGTGGCAGTATTCCCCGCCAGCGGAGCGGGGAAACTTCGAAAATCGAATTTCGTATCGTACCATCCCTCTCACTCTCGTATTAAATAGTGTAAGTTTCAGCAGGGCTACTACGAAACTCCAAGTTCGTATCTTACCGTCCCTCTCGCTCTCGTAATAAATAGTATTAGTGTCAGAGGGACCGCACGACAAGACCTTCGAGTTTCAAGTTACGTAGTAGCCCTGCAGAAGGACGGAACGACACGAACTTCGGTGTTTGAAGGGACACGATGTGAGTGGTAAATCCCCCACTTGGTTTGCGTTCCGATCCAAGCATACCACGTTCCGCTATTATCTAGCATTCGTTGAAAAATGCCTCTTGCAAAATAGTTAAGCGACAGCATTTTACGATAAAAAATCAATTTAACCTTAAATTTTATATATATAAATAATTGCTTATTAAAAATCAATTTTAGTCAGAAAAAAGAACAGCACGGCTACTACGAAACTCGGAGTTCGTGTCGGGCGGTCCCTAGCCCCTAGTAAGTACTATGGTCTGTCCCAGAATTCGAGATACTAAAATGACGTTTCATGTGTTACCTGTTTTTTGCGTCTCATAAATAGTGATGTGCCGCAACCGGTTATCACCGAAAGATTTTGTAGGTACCAATGTATGTATTTCGTAAAATATTAAGATATGAACAGATCCGTGATGTACTAAAATGTAGGGGACTTAGGACATTCTAGAAAAGGTAAAATAGGTCTAATAAAAATGCGACCGTTTTCGAGATATTTCGACTTTTTATAGATGTTGATGTTTAAGTTTCAATTTCATTCTAAGTAAGTTTTACAACCATACACTTCTCGGCTTTGCTAAGAGGTTGACGTTTCCGTTTTTTCCGAGGCGAAAGTATTTCTTCGCTGCGTCGTCTATGCGACGAAGTACTTGGCTGCTCAGAGTCCATGTTTAATCAAACAAAACAACAAAAACACGACCAAACAAAACAAAATTAACAAATAAAAAGTCTATCTCAACAAATTTAATAAATAACATCAACAGCAACAATAACACGAGAAAACGCACTGATCACATCCGATGGCAATACGAGTAAAGTAACGAAAATCGGTTGAATACCACTTGAATACGAAAAACATGAACAATGACGTTGTGTGATATCTGAGGGCCTACTCCGGAATTCGAAAATCAAAGTTCGTACCGTAACGTCCCTCTCACTTACGTATTAAATTAAATAGTAGTGTCAGAAGGAACGGAACGACACGAACTTCGATTTTCGAATTTCGTAGTAGCCCTGCTGGCCCTGACTACGAAATGCAAAACTCGAACTTCGTATGTTGCCGTCCCGCTGACGCTTATCTCATTCAATACGCGAGTGAAAGGGACGGTGCCATACGAACTTCGTTTTTCTAGTTTTGTAGTAGCCCCTCTGTATTATTTTTTACATGGGCTGGGCACTAAGTGATGAACACTGTATTTTTACCTGTGCTTAGATTTCATCACTTTATCATATGATAAAGTAAAATGGAAAGTAGAATATTGAATGCATTAATGTTATTTTTGCTATCGTAAAATAAACATTTTATCGGTTATTTACGAAACCGAAATCACGGAGCAGCACTGTTCCTTTTATGCTGGCCACATTATTTTTACGTTTGACATTTCAGACTGTCATTTTAGTATCTCGAATTCTGCAGGGCTACTCCGAAACTCGAAACTCGAAGTTCGTGTCGTGCGGTCCCTCTCGCTCTCGTATTAAATAGTATAAGTGTCAGAGGGACCGCACGACACGAACTTCGAGTTTCGAGTTTCGGAGTAGCCCTGCTGGGACAGACCATAGATAGCAACTTTTTCTTTGCTTTGGGCAAGGTGGCAACACTGCTTTTCGGTCCTCGAGAGTTTGGTCGAGAGATTGCTTGCGTTTGCATTACATTACAATACTCTGCATTGTTTTCTATAACGTAACGGACGTTGGATTCAATCACTCATTGTTATTAGCGGGCAAACCTCTAAAACACTTTAAGACATCAAAGATTCAGAATCTAAAGTTTGCGGCGGTGCGGTGGTGTTACTTTGCCGAACAACTGTAAGTATTTTCATTTTTTCTCACAAGTATACCTACTTAGATATAGTTAGTGTTTAGTATTGTAACTAAGGGACCCCATACATCCCTGTATTTTTATTATTATTATTTCTTTAACTGTATAATATAGTTTTAAGTATTTTATTTGTAATTATATTATTATGAAAAAATGACTTTCTGCCAAGTTTCTTGCGGCGCATTCTTCTTGGCAATGATGGTCTTTCCGAAAGCGCTGGTAGTTTAAAAAATGACGTGTAAAAGTGCCCATTGCGGCCTATTTACTGAATAAATCATTTGAATTTTGAATTTTACTTATGTTATGACACGGTGTCATATTTTCCCATTTTAAGTTGTCTAGTTTAGTTACTTTTATTTTCGAAACTATTCGCGTGTTTTGCTAAGTTAATAACTACCTAATTCGACTTTATTTCGAGCTCTACACTCATAATTTGTATGTACTGTTAGTCAGTGGCGCTTCGCAGTTTTTAGAAGAAATTCAAACGGCCAGTATTTAAATTTCAGGCCCTATTAGGTACTAACGTGGTACTACTGTTGATGAAGGAAACAGCGCAAGTTCTCGGATTATATTTTTATTTCGCACCTATTCTTTTTTTTAACAATTTGGCTTTTAATATTGACGTCTTCTATATCAAAATCATATTTTTCACAGACAATCCATTAAAAAAGTAATATTCTATTTAATTGGCTGCCAGTCAGCCAACAACTACGAAGTGCAATGCATCGTATGTTGCTGTCCCGCTAAAGCATCGTCATCTACCGTAAGCTGATGAAGGGGACGATGCGATACAGTGGCGGATTTATGTTTTTTATGAGTGTAGGCCACTTATATCCGCCGCCCTATGTAACTTTCTAAAATAATTTTCTCGTTGAAATCTGCCGCCCCGAGGCTGCTGCCGCCCCTAGGCCGCTGCCGCCCCTGGGCCGCGGCCTATACGGCCTATTGACAAATCCAGGACTGATGCGATACGAACTTCGATTTTCGAGTTTCGCAGTAGTCCCTAGGTATGCGACCCTAAAACCAACAGCGGCGGCCTTACCCATTGCGAGGCTCCGGGCGGCGGGTCTTTGCGAGGCCCTTTTGTCCTTCGTGAAAAGTATGTGATGCGAAAATAGGTATAGTTAAAAAAAACTATATTTTTTAAAATTTGCTTGGGTTGTTGCGCGAGGCCCCTGCAAGAGCGAGGCCCCGGGCGATTGCCCTGTTCGCCACCCGCTAAAGCTGCCGCTGAAAACCAAATAGGAATACAGTGTAAATTCTTTACGATTTATCGACAAACTCCTTAACTTAACTTGGTTCACTAGTTATGTTTTCTATACAATAATACACTCTATAGTCTGCATAGTGCCAACAACAATATACGGCATAATAAATCATTTTCTCAAAAATGACCGTAAAAGTTGACATTATTCTTTACATATCAGAAGGTGAAGTGCATAGTGTATGGTCAGCGAAAAATTAAAAAGTTAAATAGATTGCAGGCGCGCTAGCTCGACAAAAGGCCATGGAAATGTTGGCACAAGTCGTATACAGCCAAGTCTAATGGCCGGTATCAGATATTTTGTTGGAACTCCGGACTATTTCTATTGGGTCTGAAATAGCTTGTGGTGTTTTCGGTGGAAAAATACACCTGCAGTTTATTTTTAATGAAAAAAGGCGGGAAAGCATAAGAAAAATATTGGAATAAAATTAAATTTTATAATATATTTTAAGAAAAAGTTTATTCTATTTCAGAATTATTCACCATTTTTGAGAAAAGCTCTATATTAGTCTCGGCTGGAATAGCAATTGCTGGCTTCGTATTAGTTAAACGGACTCGCAAGCTCGTCCGTTCAATACTCATACTCAGCCAGCAATTGCCTACTTCCAGGCCACGACAATAATCTACTAAAGCAGCACTTTCTAAATTGTCGAAATTGATAAAAACTGCAGCTGTGAGCATTCGTTTGTTTGCTGTTTTGTTGTTTTATTATCTAGCATACTTAGCACATGTTTACACTTCAATTGACATGCCGGGGATTCTAAGAAATTTTGGTCTTTGGTTTTTGTATGATAAACTTGCACGTGTTTACCTCGGTTACTAAACTTGTCAAGTTGTTACACGTTAGCATAATCGTAGTATTCGCAGTTGCTTACAGTACCCCTAGTGTAAGTTTTCGGTTACAAAATACGTATCGATCGCGTTCGCGTAAAATCTCAATTTGTATGGAAACACGAACATCGCAAACGTTCCGCTAGAGGCGCTGTTCGTGTTTCCATATAAATTGAGATTATAACGCGAACGCGATCGAGACGTATTTTGTAACCGAAAACTTACACTAAGGGCACAGATTTTCTAACTGTAAACATGGCGAGTAAACAAGAATCTTTGCGTTTAACGACCCCTCTCCATTGTCGTCGAAAAATGCTCAGTCCCTTAAGGCAGGGGTCTTCAAACTTTTTGACTCAAGGGCCACACTGCACTTAAGTAAATTCGTGCGAACCAAGACTTTGACTGGTCATGGGGGTTTTTATTCGTCTGGGTGGCAAACGAGCAAGTGGGTCTCCTGATGGTAAGAGATCACCACCGCCCATAAACATCTGCAACACCAGGGGTATTGCAGATGCGTTGCCAACCTAGAGGCCTAAGATGGGATACCTAAAGTGCCAGTAATTTCACCGGCTGTCTTACTCTTCACGCCGCAACACAACAGTGCAAGCATTGCTGCTTCACGGCAGGATTAGCGAGCAAGAACTGTACTTAATAAATAAAAAAATATTATACTCATTATCTGCTTTAAAGATCTACGAATATAAATATTTTAATGTAGAAGTTAGTACAATTGCTGCCTATTCAAAGTTATCTGAGTTTTTTTTTTAACTTCAACTATGTTGAACTATACAGCGCCCCGGTAGAAACATTAAAAGAAAGTTAAGAAAAGGCGGCAAAACTAAAAGGAATGCAATAAAAATCATAAAATCTCCCAAAAACATTGTTTTACAATATGACCGTAGCAGGCCGGCTATAAAATGTTCTCGCCAGAAGAAAGCTACCGGTCGTTTCTTATCGATGACATTTTGTACCTGGACCAGTTACTGCTCTAACAGTCCTCATAATGCAGATTTTTTTATGCCACCACGTGCAAAACGAAGGAAATACTGAAGAATATACTCTCAATAACTTTGTGACTCGTACTACTTACGTAGTTTATATTTCGGCAAGAAACATTTTTATCGTTATAAATATTTGAATATGATCATTATCATTTTCGGCCTATATACGAGTAATGTCCTACTGCTGGGCACAAGCCTCCTTTCAGACTAAGAGAGTTTGAGGTTGAGTTCAAATACACGCGGTCTTAGAGTACATTGAGAAATGTTATGTTTTACTGGCGTACTTGCATAATTATCAGACAATTTCACATACGTAAACTGCTTCAACTTTGCCCTCTGGCCCCAACATTGCCTGATTCGATTTAGAGTCGATAACTTAGCACCCTTTAGGTTTTAAAACTTTTCTCCCCCCGTAATAATAATTACCGTGTAGTTAAAAGTTTTAAACCTATAAGAGTGCTAAGTTATCGACTCGAAATCAACTCGGGCAATGTTGGGGCCAGAGGGCAAAGTTGAAGCAGTTTACGGTATGTAAATTCCGAAACAAATAGAAACGCGAGTACATCTGGGCTCGAACCCACGATCCTCTGGATCAATCAAACCGCCTAAAGGTTTTGTCTTAAGTTTAACAAACACTCTACGGCTTTTTTCTAACATTTGAACAGGTTCTTTTTATTTCCCGTAAATTTTCAATAATACATTAGTTAAGTAGACTTAGTGGTTACCTAGATACGAGTAACGCGTAACGCATAACGCATAACGCATAACGCATAACGCTTTCTTTCTGCGGGCCGGATTAGGGGGCTCGCGGGCCGCCGTAGTTTGGCGACCCTTGCCTTAAGGTGGTTTGCAGGTGGTAGGACCTTGTGCAAGGTCCGCCCGGATTGCTACCACCATCTTGCTCGCTAATCCTGCCGTGAAGCAGCAGTGCTTGCACTGTTGTGTTTCGGCGTGGAGAGTAAGACAGCCGGTGAAATTACTGGCACGTGAGGTATCCCATCTTAGGCCTCTAGGTTGGCAACGCATCTGCAATTCCCCTGGTTTGCAGATGTTTATGGGCGGTGGTGATCTCTTACCATCAGGAGACCCACTTGCTCGTTTGCCATCCAGTCGTATAAAAAAAAAGAAAAAAAAGAAAAAAAAAAAGGTGACAGCTCATTAGAGCACCCGGCACCCGACAGCACCGCCTCGACTTTCGGCGTCCACTCGTTGTCGTCAGGTGGTCCCACGGGCGGACGCCGCGTTGATGACGAGTGGACCTCTCGTTGTCCACGAATTTCCTAGTAAGTAGTCAGTATGGCGGCGAGCAGCGGGCTGTCACCGAGTGGTCCACTCGCCGTCCGCGCGTCTCAACCTCGCGAGTGAGGCGATCTGTGCCCTCAGTGTAAGTTTTCGGTTACAAAATTGTTAAAGCAATGATTTGTAACCTCTGTAGTAATATTTTTAATATCTATGGTTAAAGGAAGAAGATTTGAAAGAAAGAAAGAAAGAAAGAAAATAATTTATTTATAACAGCAATGACACATAATAAGTAAAAATAACAATAGGAAATGTTGCCGCTATAAAAAGGTCCCGACTCAGCATATCGCTGGTTGAAAACCAGCACTGGTCTTCCGCCGGGCCGCAGGAGAGTTGACGCTGTTACATTTTGAATTTGTCACTTGAATGATTTGTGTTGTGTATGAGAGTAATAAATATAAATCCACGGTAATCCATTGCATATTATTTAACAAAAATACGTCTCGATCGCGTTCGCGTTAAAATCTCAATTTGCATGGAAGCAACAACATCGTAAACGTTCCACTAGAGGCGCTGTTCGTCTTTGCATACAAAGTGAGACTTAATCGCGAGCGCGATCGAGTCGAGACGTATTTTCTAACCGAAAACTTACACTAAGGGCATCGGTGACGCTACGGAGTTGATGTAGTGAGTGAGCGTGACAGAAATAGTAGGGGGGTTAATTAAAACGTCTTGGTTTGGAAGCGGTCAATCGCGAAATAACTTTATTTTTCTCTCTATTGTATATACAAGGGCTGCTCATTTGTTTACATTAGGGCTGTGACGCTCGGCGGCTATCAAGCGCATACATACAAATCCATAATATATGAAGAATACTAACATTACTAACCGCTCGAGGCGAGGCGGTGCTGAGGGCCTAAACCGAAGTTCGTATCGTACCGTCCCTCTCGCTCTCGTATTAAATAGTATAAGTGTCAGAGGGACCTGCAGGTCGGGTGCCGGGTGGCTGTAATGAGATGTAACCTTAGTCGTTATGTAGTTTACACTGTACCTACCTATTAAGAATAGGAATTGGCGCATATCGAATTCGTCACTTAGACTGGGCACAATAAAAAAGGGATTTAAACACAAATTAAGTAATATTTTTCTAAGGATTTCGTGTTTTATACGGAATCTTCCAAGTTTAGGTATATTTTATACCTAAGGCTGCTATTTACTCTTAAAATACTAACAATTCTCAAGCAAACTTCGTCGTTATAGTTTTCCTTGTGAGATTGATATACTTACTACCATCCTGATTTTTTCCCAATTTTTCAACCCACCGGTTTTGATTTTAGAAGGGAGGCGGGGGGGACGCTCGATTTTAATGAAAATTTGCACTTTAAAGGTATATATTTCGCAAACATTATCACTGAATCGAAACATTGTCTTAGCAAACCCCTAATGGTTTTAAAAGACTTAAGTTTTTCGTGCTCACCAGTTGGGCGCCACTGTAGACATAAGTCCTGCCTGAAGTATACTTAGTGGTAGCACAGAATAAGTAATAAGTGTGGTAGTTTGTTATTACGGTATGGATGCGAAGTACGAAAGTGAAAACAAATCTATTTTTTTTTAGTAAAAAAAAAAACATTTATTTTAAATCATATTTAATTTAATACCTTAAATATCGAACATGCCACAGTTTTGCGTAGTCCCGTTTTGTTCGGAAAAAAAAAAGGACAAAGGTTTCCGAAAGACAAAACTGTCTCAAAACACAGACATTCATTGCCCCGGAACGCATTTACCCTTAAATTGGCACAGTGCATCACCGTGTACGTTAGTTAATAAAAAATCCTATCATCAATATATATATTTTTTGAAACTTTTATGACTAAAAACTACTAAATAATTTTATGATGAATGGTTGAAAAAATATGTGACTTGGCAATAATTTCAAATTAACGTCAGTGTCAAAAATAAGTTCAACGCGGCGTCGCATTCTAGTACCTAGGGAAAGTTTTATAAAAAAAAAACAACTTTTTTCTTTGCAAGTTATGCTTATTATGTTTTGTGTTTTATGAAAAAATGCTTAAGTATACGAACAATTGGTTCTTTTGTGTACATTCAGCATGATAACAACGATAGTCACTGTTAAATTAGAACGTACACCACGGTTACCGTCGCCAAGTTTGTGAAGAAGTACTTACATTCAACTACGGTAACCACCATGTACGTTGCCAACTACAAGGTGAATTAACTTCGGTAACCACGGTGTACATTACCAAGTTCCCTGTACATTTTTTTTTATTTCAAATTAACGATTTTACGTCCCCTTGCTTATTTTAAATATTTTTAAACAGTATGCTTTTCTTTCTTTGTCTGCAGTGCTTAACATAAAGTCGACCGCATAAGATTTTAGCTTTAATTCCCGTAGAAAATGCATGTTATGATTGTGGCTCTAATCCGGACATTAAACCGCACGCACCGCCACAATTCGATTCTGATAATAGCTCTGATACACCTTCTCTAAACTCTTCTTTGGAACGTTTAAATTTGCTATACTGCTTATTGGATGAGCATGAGGTTGATAAATATATATGTATATTCAAACCCGATTGAATTCTGAAAGCATGCACGATGCTTCTTTCACCCATTAGAGAAAAAGTTCTGCCCTGGCCATCCACAGTTAATATGATGCCTTGCCCACATTAAACTCTATGCAATCCATAGCCACGCCATCTACACAAGAGCGCGTTTCGAACTCAATCAGAGCTCATCTTCAGAGCAACTCATATATATGCCCCTTTGTTTCGCTGTTGGAAAAACGAAAACACGAAATTGCTTTCGACAGTTCCACACTATATTTGATTTGGATAGGTACGAGTATTTAACTAAATGTAAACAAACTTCAGTTGCTAGATTTGTCACAATCAAGGATTTAAACATTTTACTTGTCTATCATTGTAATACAAACTAGACTAGTGTATATCAATACAGATAGTATGTTTAGATAGTTTAATGGGGAAATTTCAATATTTAAGACACCAATTGACGGTGTTTTGTTTACATTTAGTTAAATTACCTATACCAAATATACCAAAACCAAGTATAAATGATGTTTTTTTTAAATAATTTAGGTTTTTTTTTATATAAAAGTTTACTGCCTGATTGGCAGCGGTAACCAGCGTGTACACACAATAATGTTACTTTGTTCTTATAGAATTGGCAACGTGCATGGTGATGTACATAGATTTTCTGAAAAACCAATAATGCTAGATTTTTTTTTTTCATTTTTCTGTAGACCCTAAGACGGTATTAAATAAAGGTATGGTACTGTATCACTTGTTTTTGTATTTTTTTACTCTTGCCAATTTAAGGGTTAATTTGTCATAATTAATTTCAGGTTCACAAAAATATTCTAATTATAAATAAACCCGCGTAGCTCACCTAAAAACAGTGACATTTGACATTTCGGGGACCTTTCGCTACACTAGCGCCTCTAGCGGCGAATTCGTACGCCATAGTCCTCATTATAAATTTGTTATAAATGAGTATTATAGAGTTAGATCAAGTATGAGTTACAGACTAAGCAAAACACACGAATATTTATTTATTGAAATAATGAAGGTATCCAAAAATAAATACAATCAACTAACTAAAAAATGAAAAAAAATTTGGCGTGTCAGAGGTTTTCAGTCATTTAATATTTAAACACCTTGTATATTTAGATAAAGAATAAAAATTCAATGAGGGCTATCGCGTATGAATTCGCCACTAGAGGCGCTAGTGTAGCGTGAGGTCTCCGAAATGTCAAATCTCATAGTTTTTGGGTGAGCTACGCGGTTTATTTATAATTAGAATAATTTTGTGAATATTTGCAATATCTGAAATTAATTATGGCAAATATACGTTCCGGGGCATTGAATGTCTCTGTTTTGAGACAGTTTTGTCTTTCGGAAACCTTTGTCCTCCCTTTTTTCTGAACAAAACGGGGACTATGCAACACTGTGGCATGCTCGATATTTTTATGGTACGGTTTTAAGGTGTATTAAATATGATTTTAATCTAAACTTTGTTTTCACGCCCGTAATAACAGACTTTGACAGCCATACTTAAAAACCTCACGCAACAGTGCGCCACCTAGTGAGACAAAAAACGATAGCCCTCATTCAGCGCGTCAGTTATTCAAAAGAGCTTATTCAATGAACCCTAAAATGCTCACATTCAAAAGACTGACGACTTAGAATTAACGCAGCAAAATCGTAACCAAATTTTTGAAGATTAAAAAAAACGACATTTTATAGACTTATCTGGTATATAATTTTTTTGTATTTTACCTAAAGGTACCATCACCCAAATAAGTGGTCTATCAATTTTTAAACAAGTTCCTATCAAATGAATATGTCGCTAAAGTCGAACTTTCAAGTTGACAGACACGTCTATTGGCATTATTGTTTTTTGACATTCAATTGATTATCAGCTTTAGGGTGGTAGACCACATATTTGGCTGATTGTACTCAGCAGGATGCCAAGTATCAAAGTATCCTTCCTTATGTTAATCTGACACGCTCGAGTAAATCCCAAAATCCCCCTTTAGCTCCCCTACTATGTATAAAATCATAAATCACTAATATGTTGCATAAAATCGAATCTCATAATTTCGTTTCTCACAACAACCTTGAGCAGAATCATCATATCACCGAATTGCTTTTCGCATATATTTTTTCCTCATACTATCATTTCTCATAATTTTGTAAAGCAGAATATTAACATAACTTAATATCGATGAGAATAATATTTATATGTTCTAATAGTTGCTACGCAGAAAAACTTATCTCATAATATTACTTTGGATAAGGATAATAAAAAGCAGAATAAAATTTCGCTAAACATTCCTTGCAATTAAATTAATTAGAAAGAACTAAATAAATAAACAAAATACATTGATTCACAACACAAGACACAACAATATTATTATGTGTCATTACGGCTGTGAATCTGACACTGGCTCAGTATAATGCTGAAGCGTTAAAAACACCCCAGCCTTGTTTTAATTGTAGTTCTATATTAACCTTGCCTGTTGTGGTCGCAGTTATAACCTAACGCAACCTACTATGTAGCTGCTGTTCTGTTCTGGCGCTTTGCCTGCTGCTGTTATAGCACGCTTACTTTGCTGGCCTTACTTTAACCTTAACCCATTCATATGGTAGCTGTTATTCCTTTAACTATGTCATTACGCCATGTTAAAGTCAGCGCTATTTTAAATTCCGTGAAAATACAATTAGTCCAAACTAGTATTTTGCTATGCCATTATGCCATATAAAAATCGGCGATACTAATGTTCTGCTATTTAATATTCTGCAGAAGCATATTCGACGATAAGAGTGTTCTGCTATTTAATATTCTAAGAAATGACTATTATTCGAACTGATAATTATGCAAAAGTAAAAAAAAAATGAGATACCTGTTATGCGAAGTGTATTTCGGAGAATCGACATTATGCAAGGTAAAGGGAACCCTAAAATCATTACGGGGTTGTGAAAACGATATCGAGAAGTGATTCGTTTGCGAAATACTCGCAAAGTTTTCTTAAAGTCGACAGTCCCCTTCTTCTAAAGTCTAAACCGTTGCTTGGAATGAAAAAATCATGACGGAAGTTAATAGGTATAGCAAATTAACAAGGAAACTATTTCGAATTTAGCTTGAGAATTATTAGTTGTTTAAGAGTGAATAGTAGCGTGTTATAAACTTATAAAATACTTGGAAAATTCTTATAAAACACTTATAATATTAGGTCCTTGATGGAATGAGTGTGGTGATGGTGATAGATCGGTTTATGTGATGTGTGTGTTCTTGCAGCGTGGTACATTTGTTGCATAGATCTAGCTATCGTAAGTAGGGCATGGATACCGGTATTCGGTATTACCGAAAAACCGGGATACCGGTCATTTTTTCCCCTCTTTTAATACCGGTATTAAATATCTACAAAACCGGTTTTTCGGTATTTTGACTTGTGCTTAAAATAGTAATAGTCGACTTTAATTTCAAACAAGAAAGCACTTTTAATAACTTGTCTTCAGACTTATGGCTTTTGAAGTTACTTACCTCTTAATCTACTTTCAAATTTCAAATTTACCGCGCACAAGTTTGCTTTGCTTATTTGTAGTGTAAGCTTTCTCGAAGTTGGACCTACCTAACTGGACCGTTTGTCCCAGGTATACATAGTCGTCAACAACTTCGAGCGCACAACATGGACATTAGTTAGACATGACTTTCGTCTTGCCGATGTTCATTTTTAGGCCAACTCGGTCGGAAACTGCTGAGGTCGGCGAGCATAGCACTGAAGTCTTCCATGGTCTCAGCCATGACTACAATATCGTCGGCGAATCGAAGGCGAGTGAAGTACCCGCCATTAATGTTGATGCCTCGTCCTTTCCAGTCCAGAACCTTAAAAGCATCGTCCAATGAAACGGTGAACAGTTTCGGAGCGATCACATCTCCTTGTCTGACTCCCCGCTGCAGAGGAATAGGCTTCGTGCTCTGGTCATGTAATCGGACGGACATAGTGGCGTTTTTGTACAGACACTAGACACTTCAACGTCTTCAACACTTCGATATACCGGTAGTCAACTGCACCGCTGGAGAGCCTGCATCACAGCCCAAGTCTCGATCGAATCGAAGGCTTTCTCGTAGTCCACAAATGAAAGGCAAAGGGGGAAGTTATACCCTTCGGTCTTCTGTATAACCTGCCGCAACGTACATGTGGTCTACGGTACTATAGGTTTTCGGAAGCCGGCTTGTTCGGGAGGCTGGAAATCGTCAAACCTGCTTGCGAGACGATTTGTGATGACCTGAAAAACAGCTTGTAAACATGGCTCAGAAGTGAGATGGGTCTATAATTTTTCAGCAAGGTGTTATCACCTTTTTGAAGCTGAGCACACCACTGTCTTCTGTTCCATGCTTTCGGTGTTCCCCCTTGGTGGAGGACGGAACTAAACGGCGTCTTAAAGTCCTTAAGGACTGGTTTACCACCCGCCTTCAAGAGTTCGGCTGTAATTTCATCGTCACCCGGGGCTTTGTTATTCTTAAGCTATTTGAGGGCCATACTAATCTCGTACAGGCTGACGTCTGGGATGTCTTCGTGATAGTGTAGGGTTAATCTAGCCCTCGGGTGTTTAGCTAGATTTTCGACGGGTGTTCGGGTTGTCGTGTCGCTATCCATAAAACCTCTCGTTTTCCCCCAACAGCTCAGGTTTGGGTGAAATGATTCTGCCGTCGTCGGTCTTCAACTTCATTAACCGGCTTTGACTTACAGACAGATCTCTGGTAAACACCTTAGAGCCTCTGATACGCTCAATAGCCTCTTCAGTGCTATTTATTAGTATTAAATCGGGCGCTTCAGAGATTTTGAGACCTGCCTATTGAACTGCTGATAGCGACAATTAAGTGTCACCAGAAGACTGTAGCAGCATCTCACGCCTCACCTGCATGAGCCTAAGGCCAGAGCGCGAGAGCTTATTGGTTCTAGTACGGCGGGTTTTGAAGAAGTTAGATCCGATCGTATGGACAGCTTCCACAAAACCGTCGTTGTAATCGTCCACGTCGCTACCTAGGCATTCGAAATGGTTTTGAAGTTTGAGCTGAAAGCTCTTGGGGTTTTGGAGCTGAGCTGGTTCGGGCGGAGCGTAGATTTCATCAGTAGAGACCTTTCAAGCTTGAACTGGATATTTTAATGAGCCTCGTACAAGCGAAAGAAATTATGCGAAAATTTGGTTGGGAACTAATAATCGGTGAAACAATTTTCACCGAAGAATTAGAGAATCCAATTCATATTATATAAGTATTAGTTAACAATTAACAACTTAAGTTTTTATTTTAATACTTGCTCATTAAAAGGGAAGTTTATTTAATCTGCTTTTCAAGTATATTGTTATATTTCAACGAAACAACAGACTTATACAGAAAGAAAGAAAAATAAAGGGAAAATATGGAAAATACCGAAAAATTACCGAAATACCGGGATACCGGTTTTCAAAATTTGAATACCGGAATAATACCGGTATTGCCATCAAGCCCAATACCGCATAGCCCTAATCGTAAGGTCGCGGATGAGCAAAGTAATTTTATAGTTCACCTCAAACCTCAATATTTTCTTGTTTTGCATTCCAGTTCAAGATGAGGATAAGGACATTCTGCAAGTTCGTCGAAGTGAGCGAGTTAGAGTCTATGGTTCTCCACGACTCCACCGTCGTCATAGATGGGAAGAACTACTTCTACGATTCCTACCGGGAGAGCCAACTACCCTTCAAACTTGGCTGCGAGAGCCATCGCTACGCCAACTACCTGCGAGAACACCTCGCCATGTTCAAGAAAGCCAACGTCAAACTATTTCATCTTTAAAAGGTGGACTTCCGAACATGGGCAAAGAAGTTGCCAAGCAATATAGGCGACCACGTGACTCCGGCTTTTATGAAGAATATTTACATGGAAGTACTCAAGGAAATG
>NC_133499.1:916288-919467 GCF_025370935.1 Choristoneura fumiferana | reverse complement strand
AAAGCCAATCAATATATCTTCTCACCTAGGCATAACCAGCGCCGTCAGCAGAGTGAACACGCTCCACATGGTAACGAAGCGTCACCAGTGGCTACGCGCTCATTATAAGAAGCCTGTGCCCAGTTATCATCATCAGCCGATCTTAAACCACTGCTGGACATAGGTCTCTCCAACTGCATGCCACTGAGCACACAGCCACTCTCACCTAGTCTGAGGGCGTCCCACGTCACGCCGTGCCCAGTTGTGGATGTATATAGGCTGGGATGAAGCACTAGTCAATATACCTTCTCACCTGGGCGTGGTGGCCGACATGGGTCTGATGCTGCTCTTGCGCATAACGAGCGCCGTCAGCAGAGTGAACACGCTCCATATGGTAACGAAGCGCCACCAGTGGCTGCGCGCGCTCATTATGAGGGGGACGCACCACATCGCCACCATCGTGAATAACTGCGGAAAGAGCATTCAATGAGGGCTATCGTTTTTTGTCTCACTAGATGGCGCACTGTTGCGTGAGGTTTTTAAGTATGGCTTTCAAAGTCTGTTATTACGGGCGTGAAAACAAAGTTTAGATTAAAATCAACCTTAAAACCGTACCATAAAATATCGAGCATGCTACAGTGTTCCATAGTCCCCGTTTTGTTGGGAAAAAAGGGAGGACAAAGGTTTCCGAAAAACAAAACTGTCTCAAAACACAGACATATTTGCCATAATTAATTTCAGATATTGCAAAATATTCACAAAATTATTCTAATTATAAATAAACCCGCGTAGCTCACTCAAAAACTATGAGATTTGACATTTCGGAGACCTCACGCTACACTAGCGCCTCTAGCGGCGAATTCATACGCGATAGCCCTCATTCAAACATCAACATCTTGGCCTCGGTAAAGCTGCGTATTCACCAAAGATCAGCGAGAATGTGTTGCGAGGAATGTGTTTTTCGTGAACCAATAGAAACACTTCATTTGCCTATCTTCGCACAGCACCGCTCTAGTGGAAACAGCTCAGCGGAGCGAGGCTACGTAAGTGATCTAACTTTGGAGGCGGCAGACGTGAGCTTGCCTTTGGAATCCAAAAGCTTAATGGTTACTTGACCTGAAATGTAAATTTCAGAATTCAATTGTTGTTACTATTTTTTTTTTCAATTTATGACGGTGGAAGCAGTCTACACTTCCACTGAACGTAGATAATAGTTAGTGTTTAGTTTTGTAACTAAGGGACCCCATACATCCCTGCATAATTATGGTTTTTTGTATTTTTTTTTATTTAATTGTAGACTGTAGTTTTTAAGTATTTCATTTGTAATTATTTTAAGTTGAAAAAAATACTTTCCGCCAAGTTTCTTGCGGCGCATTCTTCTTGGCAATGATGGTATTTCCGAAAGCGCTGGTAGTTTAAAAAAGTGACGTGTAAGGCACTTGTCCCACCACCGACGATGAGCGAGAAGCGAGCAGAGCGAGTAACTAGAAACGAGTGGGCGAGCAGTGAAAAGCGAGTGTTCGAGCACGACGGGCGATTACTCGCTCCACTCGCTCGAGCCGGGCGGCCGCCAAGCTAACTGCGCTGAGCGAGTATCGCTGAGCTAGTTTTATTATTCAGCGAGTTTTATAGCTCGTGTCGCTGCGACAAAGGATGTAAGAGCGAGTTCTCGCCGGCAGTGTGAACCGCCAGCGATCAACTATTAATTATATGTCTCTTTTACTCACACAGGATCTTATATCTTTTGTTCGTTACTTGAGCGAGAAAATAGTCGATAGCCAATCGTTTCCTCGCCGGCGGTGAGACAACTGCCTTAAAATGCCCATTGCGGCCTATTTACTGAATAAATGATTTGAATTTGAATTTGAAGCGTTTCTATTGGTTGGACTCCATAAATATCAGACACGACTCTATTTCTAGGGCCGGCTCCACACTGTGGCAGATATTAATGCAGGCCATGTACTGCTAGCTTTAAAGGCACACTTACAGCATAAGACCGGTAGTGCCGTTTCTTCCACTCGACGACGACGAACTGAGCAACAACCAGCGTCCCGATGAGGATCAGTATCATGGTGGTATGCATGCCTTCATGCCCCTTGTGCATTTCATGCAGCTTCTGGTGGTCATACCTGAAGCAGAATCATTATCATCAGCCTATAACAGTCCACAAAGCAAGGCTCGGAACCGGTTTATAACATAGCGGTAAATACCGGTTCATTCGGTTTAACTCCGAACTTTCATAAGAACGCGAACGTTTTTAAGAACTTAACTATACCACGCGCCATATAAATCGGCCTAAAAGTTCATTACTTAATACTCAGTTTTGACGCATTTTTGAGATACATTTTTTATGCGACGTCTTTACGTTACACCCGGATTGTGTTCGAATCGCTTAACGGTATAGTGCCTATTCAATTATTAGAATTATACCTTTATAGTTTTTGTGGTACTAGTCGGGGCAATGAACTTTTAGGCAAAGTTAGGCGGCGGAAGGTATATAACCTAAATAAACCGGCGGGCGACGACGTTTATCCCGCTGGGAATTGAAATAAACATACTTACGTGTGTTATGTATTTACGGAATTACAGAAAGTGAAATTCAGAAACGGAATTCCGAGTCGTTTAGGGGCATACATGTCCAAATGTCAGAAAGTCCAGGTGTCACATTGTCCATGGTCAAAAAGTCCGAAGGTTATAATGTCTCAATGTCGGATAGTCCATATGTCCGATAGTCCAGGTGTCACATTGTCCATTGTCAAAAAGTTCGAAGGTTATAATGCCTTAATGTCGGATAGTCCATATGTCTGAGAGTCCAGGTGTCACATTGTCCATTGTCAAAAAGTTCGAAGGTTATAATGCCTTAATGTCGGATAGTCCATATGTCCGAGAGTCCAGGTGTCACATTGTCCATTGTCAAAAAGTTCGAAGGTTATAATGCCTTAATGTCGGATAGTCCATATGTCTGAGAGTCCAGGTGTCACATTGTCCATTGTCAAAAAGTTCGAAGGTTATAATGCCTTAATGTCGGATAGTCCATATGTCCGAGAGTCCAGGGGTCTCACTCATTCTAATTTGGTTTTGTTTACACCTATTGCAATCGAATTGTTTTCGACTCGATCGCCTTTACTGTCAAGTCAATAAGAGCTGCCACCACGTAGACAATACGATAACAATATGGAAAGAGACAATGTAGAATGAGC
>NC_133499.1:888476-914386 GCF_025370935.1 Choristoneura fumiferana | reverse complement strand
ACTAGTATTTGCTATGCCATTATGCCATATAAAATCGGCGATACTAATGTTCTGCTATTTAATATTCTGCAGAAGCATATTCGACGATAAGAGTGTTCTGCTATTTAATATTCTAAGAAATGACTATTATTCGAACTGATAATTATTGCAAAGTATCATTCGGCTAAAAAAAACATGAGATACCTGTTATGCGAAGTGTATTTCGCAGAATCGATATTATGCAAGATAAAGGGAACCCTAAAATCATTACGGGTTGTGAAAACGATATCGAGAAGTGATTCGTTTCCGAAATACTCGCAAAGTTTTCTTAAAGTCGACAGTCCCCTTCTTCTAAAGTCTAAACCGTTGCTTGGAATGAAAAAATCATGACGGAAGTTAATAGGTATAGCAAATTAACAAGGAAAACTATTTCGAATTTAGCTTGAGAATTATTAGTTGTTTAAGAGTGAATAGTAGCGTGTTATAAACTTATAAAATACTTGGAAAATTCTTATAAAACACTTATAATATTAGGTCCTTGATGGAATGAGTGTGGTGATGGTGATAGATCGGTTTATGTGATGTGTGTGTTCTTGCAGCGTGTAGCATTTGTTGCATAGATCTAGCTATCGTAAGTAGGGCATGGATACCGGTATTCGGTATTACCGAAAAACCGGATACCGGTCATTTTTTCCCCTCTTTTAATACCGGTATTAAATATCTACAAAACCGGTTTTTCGGTATTTTGACTTGTGCTTAAAATAGTAATAGTCGACTTTAATTTCAAACAAGAAAGCACTTTTAATAACTTGTCTTCAGACTTATGGCTTTTGAAGTTACTTACCTCTTAATCTACTTTCAAATTTCAAATTACGCGCACAAGTTTGCTTTGCTTATTTGTAGTGTAAGCTTTCTCGAAGTTGGACCTACCTAACTGGACCGTTTGTCCCAGGTATACATAGTCGTCAACAACTTCGAGCGCACAACATGGACATTAGTTAGACATGACTTTCGTCTTGCCGATGTTCATTTTTAGGCCAACTCGGTCGGAAACTGCTGAGGTCGGCGAGCATAGCACTGAAGTCTTCCATGGTCTCAGCCATGACTACAATATCGTCGGCGAATCGAAGGCGAGTGAAGTACCCGCCATTAATGTTGATGCCTCGTCCTTTCCAGTCCAGAACCTTAAAAGCATCGTCCAATGAAACGGTGAACAGTTTCGGAGCGATCACATCTCCTTGTCTGACTCCCGCTGCAGAGGAATAGGCTTCTTGCTCTGGTCATGTAATCGGACGGACATAGTGGCGTTTTTGTACAGACACTAGACACTTCAACGTCTTCAACACTTCGATATACCGGTAGTCAACTGCACCGCTGGAGAGCCTGCATCACAGCCCAAGTCTCGATCGAATCGAAGGCTTCCTCGTAGTCCACAAATGAAAGGCAAAGGGGGAAGTTATACCCTTCGGTCTTCTGTATAACCTGCCGCAACGTACATGTGGTCTACGGTACTATAGGTTTTCGGAAGCCGGCTTGTTCGGGAGGCTGGAAATCGTCAAACCTGCTTGCGAGACGATTTGTGATGACCCTGAAAAACAGCTTGTAAACATGGCTCAGAAGTGAGATGGGTCTATAATTCTTCAGCAAGGTGTTATCACCTTTTTTGAAGCTGAGCACCACCACTGTCTTCTGTTCCATGCTTTCGGTGTTCCCCCTTGGTGGAGGACGGAACTAAACGGCGTCTTAAAGTCCTTAAGGACTGGTTTACCACCCGCCTTCAAGAGTTCGGCTGTAATTTCATCGCCACCCGGGGTTTGTTATTCTTAAGCTATTTGAGGGCCATACTAATCTCGTACAGGCTGACGTCTGGGATGTCTTCGTGATAGTGTAGGGTTAATCTAGCCCTCGGGTGTTTAGCTAGATTTTCGACGGGTGTTCGGGTTGTCGTGTCTCGTGTCGCTATCCATAAAACCTCTCGTTTTCCCCAACAGCTCAGGTTTGGGTGAAATGATTCTGCCGTCGTCGGTCTTCAACTTCATTAACCGGCTTTGACTTACAGACAGATCTCTGGTAAACACCTTAGAGCCTCTGATACGCTCAATAGCCTCTTCAGTGCTATTTATTAGTATTAAATCGGGCGCTTCAGAGATTTTGAGACCTGCCTATTGAACTGCTGATAGCGACAATTAAGAGTCACCAGAAGACTGTAGCAGCATCTCACGCCTCACCTGCATGAGCCTAAGGCCAGAGCGCGAGAGCTTATTGGTTCTAGTACGGCGGGTTTTGAAGAAGTTAGATCCGATCGTATGGACAGCTTCCACAAAACCGTCGTTGTAATCGTCCACGTCGCTACTAGGCATTCGAAATGGTTTTGAAGTTTGAGCTGAAAGCTCTCGGGGTTTTGGAGCTGAGCTGGTTCCGGGCGGAGCGTAGATTTCATCAGTAGAGACCTTTCAAGCTTGAACTGGATATTTAATGAGCCTCGTACAAGCGAAAGAAATTATGCGAAAATTTGGTTGGGAACTAATAATCGGTGAAACAATTTTCACCGAAGAATTAGAGAATCCAATTCCATATTATATAAGTATTAGTTAACAATTAACAACTTAAGTTTTTTATTTTAATACTTGCTCATTAAAAGGGAAGTTTATTAAATCTTGCTTTTCAAGTATATTGCTTATATTTCAACGAAACAACAGACTTATACAGAAAGAAAGAAAAATAAAGGGAAAATATGGAAATACCGAAAAATTACCGAAATACCGGGATACCGGTTTTCAAAATTTGAATACCGGAATAATACCGGTATTGCCATCAAGCCAATACCGCATAGCCCTAATCGTAAGGTCGCGGATGAGCAAAGTAATTTTATAGTTCACCTCAAACCTCAATATTTTCTTGTTTTGCATTCCAGTTCAAGATGAGGATAAGGACATTCTGCAAGTTCGTCGAAGTGAGCGAGTTAGAGTCTATGGTTCTCCACGACTCCACCGTCGTCATAGATGGGAAGAACTACTTCTACAATTCCTACCAGGAGAGCCAACTACCCTTCAAACTTGGCTGCGAGAGCCATCGCTACGCCAACTACCTGCGAGAACACCTCGCCATGTTCAAGAAAGCCAACATCAAATGCTATTTCATCTTTAAAGGTGGACTTCCGAACATGGCAAAGAAGTTGCCATGCAATATAGGCGACCACGTGACTCCGGCTTTTATGAAGAATATTTACATGGAAGTACTCAAGGAAATGGACTTTGAGTATGTTACATGCGAGTACGACAGCAAGAGAGACATCATCGAGCTCGCTCAGACACTTGACTGTCCTGTCATCAGCTACGACGTTGAATTCTGCTTCACTGGACTCCGGTATATCCCGCGGAATGAACTCAAATTCAATGAAAGAGACAACACCATCACCTGCCGCTATTTCTCGTTGGACAAATTCATGAGGAAGTACACTTTGACGGCAGAGAAAATAGCCCTTTTCATTGTCTTGGCTGATGAACACATCTTCCCAGAAAACTTTTTTCAGGAGTTCTTCAAACGCATACGTGCACCTCTGGGTTACTTCAAAAGGAACTTAAGTTTACTGAATTGGCTTTCGAAGAACAACAGAAATACAACATTAAAGATGGTTGCGCAGTTTGTAAATGCGGAGGATGAGAAAAAGTTTGTTGAAGAGGTCGACAAAGCTCAGTTGCTGATCAGAAGACGCGAGAAGGGTGGCCTCGGCGCTGCCTGTCTGCTGAACCCCGCAGCCGTCACCGTGGCACCAGGCGACCCGAATGGTTCGCCAAAGGCGTCGCTTCAAACAACATCCCGATAAACTACGTCAATCTGTACCGTTACAAACACTTCTTCGGTTCCTTGGACGTAGAACTAGTAGACCCAATGGCGTCGTCACTAGATATCGTGAAATACGCATACGATCTGATCACTGATTTCCGAAATGACGGGTTCACATTGGTTTACGACATGAACTCCAAGAGGGAAAGTATGGTAGTGTCTGAGCTGTATTCCATCCGGAAGCCGGAGTACGAAGCGAACGTGTGCGTGTTTGAGAATGGTTGGGATTCGGTGCGCGAGCTCGCCTTGTTTGAGCACTTCTTGAAGGAGACACTGCAGCTTGCGAGCCTAGAACCCTTGACAAAGCTACCAGAAGGCGCGAGACTCCTAACAGTAGCCCTGGTCTACTTCTCCCGCAAGAAAAGCGTCGACACGAGCACCGAGGCAACCTGCGTGCTCCTCTCCTACATCACACTAAGCCTCGTGCTCCAGAAATGCGGCAAAAACCTTCCCAAGTTTCCATTCCAATCCAAACCCATTCTGGACTCAACAACGGATGAGAGCACAGTCACTGATGAAGACTGCAACATCGCAGCGGCTGTCTTGGCTGAATATCTAGCAGTTCCCGAAACTGTTGACGATGACCAAGTATTGTGTCAGTTAAAGGAGTTCCAGATATGTCTGCGTCGGCTGGATGACTTGAACTTGTTGTGTGGTGCTCCTCTTCCGCCGACGGTCTACAGCCGCGTCTATTCTGCTGCTCTGGTAGCGCGGCTCCGGGTCGCCGCGGGCTCTGGGGATCCGCAGCCGTTTTTCGACAAACTCCTGGCTCCGGCTCCGACCGTCTACGCCTTTCTAAACGGTCTCACCGAAGCTTACCAGGCGATGTAAAGCGTAAGCTGCTTTGAATATCACAGGTGTTTTTTAAGTTACTCGACGTTATATTTTAGAAACAATCAAATTAGCCCACACCACCCACTGTTGCGTCAAGGCCTCTCCTTCATTTACACGCCACTTTCATAATTTAGAATAGAATATTAATTTGCGTCGAACTGACTGATTCATGAAGCAGGGTGGAATGGAACCTTTTAATAATAAAACTATGATTTCCGTGACAAAAGTATGGGATGTCGAAATGACATTAGTACCTACCTAATAAAATTCCAGCCTGACACATGATTCAATTTGTTCCACTGTACGAGTACGTCGATGTTCTTATGTAGGTGGTATGCGATAATAATGTAACTTGTTCTGCTACTTGTACTAAATAATATAGTTAGTGCCACCCGAGGTCACGCATACTAGAACATGGTATGTTATAACTACAGGATTTTGACATCGACTTCATTCATTCATTCTTCTTTTATGTAATCAGTTCTTTTTGTAACTGTGTGTGTAATATTCACTTCAACTCTCGTGACACTACCTATACTAGCATGCAAATATATCGGATATTGAAACATATCTGGAGAGAAGAATTTCTTTACATTGTATGACATTTTTAAATAAGTAACTTAAATGGTTCATTTTAAATCTATTCAGAAGCAGCTCTTTCAAACTTCTATACTTCGACATTCTACTACTTGGTTATTTTACGACCTTGACATTCTACTACCTGGTTATTTGACGACCTTGACATTCTACTACCTGGTTATTTCACGACCTTGACATTCTACTACCTGGTTATTTTACGACCTTGACATTCTACTACCTGGTTATTTTACGATCTTGACATTCTACTACCTGGTTATTTTACGACCTTGACATTCTACTACCTGGTTATTTTACGACCTTGACATTCAACTACCTGGTTATTTTACGATCTTGACATTCTACTACCTGGTTATTTTACGATCTTGACATTCTACTACCTGGATATTTTACGACCTTGACATTCTACTACCTGGTTATTTTACGATCTTGACATTCACCTACCTGGTTATTTTACGACCTTTGCATTCTACTACCTGGTTATTTTACGACCTTGACATTCTACTACCTGGTTATTTTACGATCTTGACATTCTACTACCTGGTATATAAGGTTATTTTGTTACTAATAAATACAACATGATTTTTGAAGGTACTAATACTCTTTGGTCATGATCTGTCATGGCGACAAAGCGACAAAATGTAAAGAGAATTGTCATTATCATGGGTTTGCGCTAGTGTCGCCCCCTGCGCAGAGTTTTGCCTAATTTGCCTTATTATAGTATTTTAAGAGTATTCCTATTCGATTAGGAGTTAGTTGATTTTTCAATTGTTTTATTATTGAATTTTAATTTCAAAGCTTGCTTCATATGATTGTTCACTTTATTTCATTGTTACTTTTTTAATGTGTAATTTTATTTTAAGCACAATTTACTCAATAATAAATATTTTTTTAATTAATGTTTTTTTTGTCCTGAAATTAAACAGTATACTTACTCTATAATAATATAGAATAGAAAAGACAGTCGTAAAAATAGTACATCGTGCATTAAAGGGCGTAAGAAGGGATAACTAACGAGAGTCTATTAGAAGCCCTCCGCCTCCGACCGAGTTTGTACCCTTACGGCCCGTGATACACACAATGATTTTCATCACATAGCGAGGAAAAAAATGCAAAAAATTCAATTATTTTGTGTCCAACACTTCACAGCTCAGTAAAAACAAGACGCTAAGAAAACATCTGAATAAAATATGGCTACCCGCCAATACAGGGGCTACTACAAAATTAGAAAATCGAAGTTCGTATCATACCGTCCCTCTCACTCTCGTATTAAATAATATTAGCGTCAGGAAAACGATACGAACTTCGATTTTCGAATTTCATGGTAGCCCCAGCAGGGCTACTACGAAACTCGAAGTTCGTATCGTACCGTCTCTTTCGCTCTCGTATTAAACAGTATAAGTGTCAGACGGACCGCACGACACGAACTTCGAGTTTAGAGTTTCGTAGTAGCCCTGCTGTCACTTTTTTCGAGTCGTCTTCCATTGATAATACTAAGAACCAAAGAGAAAGGAGAGACAATAGAGAGAAGGAAAAGGAAGCTTAATGTCAAGCGTACCCGATTATTACTATTATTCATCATCATCCCAGCCTATATACGTCCCATTGCAGGGCACAGGCCTCCCCTCAGAATGAGAGGGCTTGGGCCATAGTTCCCACGCGGGCCCAGTGCGGATTGGGAACTTCACACACACCATTGAATTGCTTCGCAGGTTTGTGCAGGTTTCCTCACGATGTTTTCCTTCACCGCAAAGCTCGAAAAACTCAGAGGTGCGAGCCGGGGTTTGAACCACGACCCTCTTGCTTGAGAGGCGATGGGTCATACCACTAGGCCACCACGGCTTACTTATTATTACTATTATTACGTTTGTGTATAAACAGCCCACAGGCAAAAGACATTGACCAATAGGCTGAGGTTCATTTGGCGCCTATTCGCAAGTTTAGAGTGAACTGACACAATTCGAAATACTCATATTTCCAAAATAAACTCTGTTCTGAACAGAATCTGGTTGAGTTTTAAATGAGAATATTTCGAGTTGTGCCAGTTTTATTCTAGGTTCATCAAATGAACCTCTGCTCATTGGCCGATTTCCGTGGCTAATATACCAGTCATTTTCAAAAGGCATCTGTCGTTAAGCAGCTATTCAAATAAAATGTTATTTAATTTAGTCGGGTACTAGTTTGTTGTCACTTGTTGTCAAAAAGCACTACCATCGGTCAGAGTTTTCCAAAATTTATCTTTGTTTTTTTTTTATGTAAAACATGATATTACAGCTTTGATTTTTGGTAAAAGTGTGTAATAAGTAGTGATGCCATGCTGTGTGTACTTTGTGAGTGCAAGTCTCGCATCGGAAACAAGGAAAATGGACAAAATTTCTTTCACAGGTCAGTGGTATTTTTCGTGGAATTTTATTGATTTTCGATCTGAAAGCGTTCATTCTGCTAATTATTTACAAATATAAGTTAGGTTACTGTTATATTTATGATTAAAGAGCGCTAAGTACGTTAAATTACATGTTATTTATTAGTTTTCATTATTTCTTCTCATAGGTTAGAATAGTGCGTCAAAATTGATATCGATAAACTCGATATTACATAAATTATATTGAAAATAACAAACTGAAATAGATGCACAGAAAAAACAGAAAAAAGACCATCACTGGGAATCGAACCAGGTCCTCGGTAATCCGTACCGCGTGCTATACCGCTACACCACTGATGGTCAACGTACCGACACGAATTTCCCTATGCACCTCATATCTCAGCTTGTGTTTCTTACTTAGTCACTTAAGCAGCGACGCTAGCGACATCTATGCGTAAGCCCTCAAACTTTTTCGGCATTCCTTTGGAACTAACCGCTCACCGGACAAGAATATCGTTTCTAAGCAATCAAATTAAGATTGTTTTTTTTTTAAAAAAAAAAAAAAAAAAAAATACAAAAAGATTCCAAAAAAAAAAAAAAAAAAAAAAACAATCTTAATAAATTATATTGTTTCAGATTTCCAGAAGTGGGCGGTCCGGTTTGGCAAAAACGGGTGGAGTTTGTTGTTCGCGGTCTCAAAGATCGCAACTGGATGCCATGGTCTCGCCGGAGGACCAGCGCCGACTCCACCCGAGATGTCTGCATTAATGCCCAGGCGGGACCATTTCGGGCACACCGCATAGTTTGTCATTTTGTATTATACCCCTTTTTTATTATGTCTCTAATAAACTTTTTCATTTTTAGGCGACCAGATGGCCTAGTGGTTAGAGAACCTGACTACGAAGCTTGAGGTCCCGGGTTCGATTCCCGCGTCGGGGCAGATATTTGTATGAAGAATACGAATGTTTGTTCTCGGGTCTTGGGTGTTTAATATGTATTTAAGTATGTATCTATCTATATAATTATATTTATCCGTTGCTTAGTACCCATAACACAAGCTTTGCTAAGCTTACTTTGGGACTAGGTTAATTGGTGTGAATTGTCCCGTGATATTTATTTATTTATTTATTTATTTTTATTTTCATCACCCGAGAGGGGCGTCGGATCACCGTGCTCTCGCATTAGAGCATGAAGTGATGTAAAAACTCGGATCTGTCGTCGCTAAAATAAATCGCGGTATTATTCTAGCACTTTTCTGCGCACGGCCTTTTGATTAATGATAACTAATATATTTCTTAGGGACAGATATTATAATTAGGGTATTGCCGACTAGTGACATCGAAAATTAGGTCACACAAAATATTAGGTATACTCGTACTTAGTTCCCTTAAAACTTTTTTTTATTTTTGTTGCAAAATATTTGCTGGCAATGTTAAATAATAAAATAAACAAAAAGCGGCCAGGGCGTGTCGAACACGCCCGAAATAGGGTTCCGTAGCCATTACGAAAAGATTAAGTAACAAATTTTTAAGGATTTCGTATTTTGTACGGAATATTCCAAGTTCAGGTATATTTTATGCCTTAGGCTGCTATTTACTCTTAAGATACTAATAATTCTCAATAAAACGTAACCGTTATAGTTTTCCTTGAAAGTTTGATATACTTAGGTACTACCATTCTGATTTTTTCCAAATTTTTCCACCCACCGGTTACATTTTAGAGGGGGGGGGACGCTCGATTTTAATGAAAATTTGCACTTTAAAGTTGCTACTACTACTACTTATAGCACAACACAACCAAGAAGATATATTGGAAAAAACTTTTTAACGTCTGTCTGTCTGATATTAATAACCATGTGAAGTACTCCATTACTGAATGATTATTCATAGATACCTAAAAATTATAGTTTTCTTTTGTTAAAGGAATTATACTATTTCAGAAAAGGCCAAAAAAACTAATTTTAAAATAATATTTATTTTATTATTGAGTAAATTGTACTTATAATTAAATTACATCATGACATTTAATACCGTATTAACTCAAAATGCTTCTGTATTAGGTACCTACATGATGACATGATGAGTTCTAAGTATGTAGAGGTTAGATTCAAATTATTATTCAAAACAGTTTTATTTTGAGTTAATACGGTACTTTTACTCGTTTGCCATCCAGTCCAATAAAAAAAAATTGAATGTCATGTGCGAATATTATTAAGGTAACAATAATGCAATAAAAATAAACAATAAAATTAAAAAACTGAAATTAAATGTCAATAAAAAAAAACCATTCCAAAATCAATTAAATCCTAACGGATTACTCTTAAACACTATCTTCGGTATTTTTAAATGTGTTCGGAATACACACAGTTGCGAATAAACCTTTTCGACTTTTTCATAATTTTTTATCTGTGACGGGGTACAGGTAGATGGCGCTAGTGTTGCGAGGTCCGTTTATATTCTATTTGTTCTAACATGATTCAAATGACAGATGCCAAACTGACAGAACTAGAGTCCCTCCTACTGTTACGAAAACTATCGATAATCGATACTTTTGCATGTACAAGTGCTAAAGGAGGCAATAATCAAACTGAAAGTCTTATTGGAATTAATATAATTTAACAACACTTGGAGTGTCACTTTCCGACTCTGACGAACAATCTTGCAAATTAATAATAAGTTCGTTTATTTTACCGCTTTTATTTTTACCGATAACTCTCACCTCTAGCAATGAGGGCTATCGTTTTTTGTCTCACTAGATGGCGCACTGTTGCGTGAGGTTTTTAAGTATGGCTTTCAAAGTCTGTTATTACGGGCGTGAAAACAAAGTTTAGATTAAAATCATATTTAATACACCTTAAAACCGTACCATAAAATATCGAGCATGCCACAGTGTTGCATAGTCCCCGTTTTGTTCGGAAAAAAAGGAGGACAAAGGTTTCCGAAAGACAAAACTGTCTCAAAACACAGACATTCATTGCCCCGGAACGCATATTTGCCATAATTAATTTCAGATATTGCAAAATATTCACAAAATTATTCTAATTATAAATAAACCCGCGTAGCTCACCCAAAAACTATGAGATTTAACATTTCGGAGACCTCACGCTACACTAGCGCCTCTAGTGGCGAATTTATACGCGATAGCCCTCATTGACAATGATACAACATTGTAAGGGCGTTGACAGTAGCTACATTGATAAATGTTTATCTAAGAGATGTCAAATAAATGTCAAAAATTATTTAAAGGCCTTCCGTACCAAGAGACAGCAATAACACCGCCATGTCAGATTTGAAATTAAATTTTGAGGATCAAAGTAAAATTCGACTTGAAAATAAAAAGCAGTTACTTAGCTTAAACTATTGAACTGTACACTTATTCCTCGCAAATTAATATTCTATTCTAAATTATTGAAGTGTCATGTCAATGAAGAGGCCTTGACGCGGCAGTGGGCGGATGTGGGCTAATTTGATAGTTTCTAAAATATAACGTCGGGTTACTTAAAAAACACCTGTGACTTTCAAAGCTGCTTACGCTTTACATCGCCTGGTAAGCTTCGATGAGACCGTTTAGAAAGGCGTAGACGGTCGGAGCCGGGGCCAGGAGTTTGTCGAAAAACGGCTGGGAATCCCCAGAGCCCGCGGCGACCCGGAGCCGCGCTACCAGAGCAGCAGAATAGACGCGGCTGTAGACCGTCGGCGGAAGAGGAGCACCACACAACAAGTTCAAGTCGTTCAGCTGACGCAGACATATCTGGAACTCCTTTAACTGATACAATACTTGGTCATCGTCAACAGCTTCCTGTTCAGCAGTTTCGGGAACTGCTAGATATTCAGCCAAGACAGCCGCTGCGATGTTGCAGTCTTCATCAGTGACTGTGCTCTCATCCGTTGTTGAGTCCAGAATGGGTTTGGATTGGAATGGAAACTTGGGAAGGTTTTTGCCGCATTTCTGGAGCACGAGGCTTAGTGTGATGTAGGAGAGGAGCACGCAGGTTGCCTCGGTGCTTGTGTCGACGCTTTTCTTGCGGGAGAAGTAGACCAGGGCTACTACTAGGAGTCTTGCGCCTTCTGGTAGCTTTTTCAAGGGTTGTAGGCTCGCAAGCTGCAGTGTCTCCTTCAAGAAGTGCTCGAACAAGGCGAACTCGCGCACCGAATCCCAACCATTCTCAAACACGCACACGCTCGCTTCGTACTCCGGCTTCCGGATGGAATACAGCTCAGACACTACCATACTTTCCTGCCCCGATAGAGTGTCATACACTAAAGTGAACCCGTCATTTTGGAAATCAGTGAGCAGATCGTATGCGTATTTCACGATTTCTAGAGACGAAACCATTGGGTCTACCAGTTCTACGTCCATGGAACCGAAGAAGTGTTTGGAACGGTACAGGTTGACGTAGTTTATCGGGATGTTGTTTGAAGCGACACCTTTAGCGAACCAGTTGGGGTCGCCTGGTGCCACGGTGGCGGCTGCGGGGTTCAGCAGACAGGCGGCGCTGAGACCGCCCTTCTCGCGTCTTCTGATCAGCAGCTGAGCTTTGTCGACCTCTTCGACGAACTTTTTCTCATCCTCGGCATTTACAAATTGCGAAACCATCTTTATTGTTGTATTTCTGTTGTTCTTCGAAACCCAATACAGTAAACTTAAGTTCCTTTTGAAGTAACCCAGAGGTGCACGTATGCGTTTGAAGAACTCCTGAAAAAAGTTTTCTGGGAAGATGTTTTCGTCAGTCAACACAATGAAAAGGGCTAATTTCTCTGCCGTCAAAGTGTACTTCCTCATGAATTTGTCCAACGAGAAATAGCGGCAGGTGATGGTGTTGTCTCTTTCATTGAATTTGAGTTCGTTCCGCGGGATATACCGGAGTCCAGTGAAGCAGAATTCAACGTCGTAGCTGATGACAGGACAGTCAAGAGTCTGAGCGAGCTCGATGATGTCTCTCTTGCTCTCGTACTCGCACGTAACATACTCAAAGTCCATTTCCTTGAGTACTTCCATATAAATATTCTTCATAAAAACCGGACTGACGATTTCGCCTTTATTTTTTGCCAACCTCTTTGCCATGTTCTCATGTCCACCTTTAAAGATGAAATAGCATTTGACGTTGGCTTTCTTGAACATGGCGAGGTGTTCTCGCAGGTAGTTGGCGTAGCGATGGCTCTCGCAGCCAAGTTTGAAGGGTAGTTGGCTCTCCTGGTAGGAGTTGTAGAAGTAGTTCTGCCCGTCTATGACGACGGTGGAGTCGTGGAGAACCATAGACTCTAACTCGCTCACTTCGACGAACTTGCAGAATGTCCTTATCCTCATCTTGAACTGGAATGTAAAACAAAAAAAGAATGACATGAGAGGCTCATATAATTGACAAGATTTCATTTTTTTTAACACCTGTAAATTACTACAGGAATCGAAAGACTTTTGCCTCCTGTCCTGAACATGGGAAAATATTTATTATGATTGATTTCTCCATATTTAAAAAAATGCAAAAAATTGAAAAAATATGTCTGAATTTGCTAACACTACCACGGAATACATATTATGTTTCCTTTGCCTTTTTACTAGAAAAAGGAGCTGTCATAATTTTGACAACGTCTCTATGCAACGTCTACGTCAGATTTACGTTATTTTTTTTAAGAGACTTGACAAAAGCTGTGACAAAAGTAATGTATCTATTGTGTGGTAATTTTGGAGTTATGCCCTTTTTAACCGACTTCAAAAAAAGGAGGAGGTTATCAATTCGGTTGTATTTTTTAGAATAAGCACATCTTGAAAAAATTGTAATAAACTAATTAATAGTTGTAGTGAAATTTTAAAAAATATCAGCGTTTTTCTCTTTCCAACCAGAATACAGAGAACGAATCAAATTATAGTCTTAGAAATATGAAATCTTATTGTCAATTGATCTAACAAACCCAAAACTAACCTAACCAACAAAAAGTTGAAAACCCCCGACTTGTCACTTCAAAGTTAAGTATCACAAAAACGGCTGAACCGATTTTGATGAGACATGTCTAAGAACAATCGCTAGAAAACCTGATTCAAATCGGTCAACCCGTTTAAGAGCTACGGTGCCGGTGCCACAGACAGACACACATAGCGGTCAAACTTATAACACCCCTTTTTTGCGTTGGTGGTTAAAAAAGAATTACTTTGCTAACCCGCGACCTAACGATGGCTAAGTCTTTACAACAAATGTGTGTTCATGCAGCTCCTCCGTCTCCACACAGTAAGATCACACACATCACACAAACCCAACTATCATCAGCGCCACACTAAGCCTACGCGTTTCGAACTCGATCAGAGTTCATTATCATTGTGTTGTGTCAGATAAGGTGGTGGTGATAGTTGGGTTTGTGTAGTGAGTGTGTTTGTTCTTACAGCGTGGAGACGGAGATTAGAAGCTGCATGAACATACACTACTTGCATAGACGTGGCTATCGGTCGCGGATGAGCAAAGGTTAATTAAAAACTCAAAGTTATTTACATGTTGTAGTGTTCCTACTAAGTATACTCAACGCCGTATTTAGATTCCAAAAAAGTTACCAAAAATGGCCGAACATCACTTTCACAAGGTGTCATTTTCATTGTGATGTTCCAGATGTAACCAACCCGTGCACATTAATAAAAAAATAGTCTTATAATATTCTGTTCTTATTTAGACCTTAAATGGGTACCGGCAACAAAAATGACCACGAGTATTGAAAGCATTCGATCAATCCAAACGTCACGAAAGTCAGAGGGACAATACGATCCGAACTTCGATTTACGAATTTCGTGGTAGCCCGCCAGATGCCGAATGAAGTGACAATTGGTGATGTCATGGTGGCCCTGTGGCCGCCATGTTTACCATAGTTTTCCTGTGATTTGTTGGCAATATTTATGTGCATATCAAAAATATTTATAAATAGTATATACGCAAATGATGAGATTAATAGTTGTTTAAACCTGACGTATTGCCACTGTAATATGAACTTTTCTTCACAAAACAGTTTCAACCGAATATCTGTTGGTGAAATTAATCATCATCCCAGCCTATATACGTCCCACTGCAGGGCACAGGCCTCCCCTCAGAATGAGAGGGCCTGGGCAGTAGTTCCCACGCGGGCCCAGTGCGGATTGGGAACTTCACACGCACCATTGAATTGCTTCGCAGGTTTGAAAAACTAATAAAAATGAAATGAAAAATGGTGAAATTAATATTTAGGTACATTAAATTATCGTTCGTGTTAAGTCAATTTAGCGATAATTTACATGTTTTGTTCGAGTAATTTTTAATATTGAGATAACAATTGGACTTTTGTACCACGACGCTAACTAAAAATACCTTAAGTGTTCATCAAAGCTAGTAGGTACGTATCTTGTTTGTGTTTTATTCATAGCTTACTATTTTATACTCTTGACATGCGAATATAGGTACCTACCTAATGTCTAGTGTAAAGTTAACGACGAGTGACATGAGTGGGAGTGACAGATATTTGCTGGCAATGTTTTTTTTATTGAGAAATGTTTATGAAGTTTCTAGGACCTACTTTACAGCAACAGCCCTTAAGATTTATTTGTACTGTGTACCTAACCTATATGACGATACCGGATATACGGGGATACCGGGGATACGGTAGGTACCTATGGTTATCGACAACTCATATTTAGCAGTGAGGGCAACTCTAAAACTCACACAGACGTCTACAAATTTACACAGCCAAGCCCATCTCACTTTCGGTCACGCTGTCGTGACGCTGTCAAGCGAGGTCGGTTTGTCTAGTACTACTCATATTAAATACGTTTATGGGCCCGAAGTACAGTATTCCGATAATCAATTTTCCGAAATGACACCGCTAATTCGGAAATATGTCATTCGGCAAAATAAACTTCGTGGTTTTAATAATCGGAATCTTGATTTCGAATCTCGAATTAATATCAATCAATTTAGATTTTTTCGAACTGATCTAATGCTGAAGCCGGAAGGTAGGCAACGGAACTCTGTTATAAAACAACGGAAATAAGCCGTGTTCGGGCTTCATTTTTTTTTATAGACTGGATGGCAAACGAGCAAGTGGGTCTCCTGATGGTAAGAGATCACCACCGCCCATAAACATCTGCAACACCAGGGGTATTGCAGACGCGTTGCCAACCAGGAGGCCTAAGATGGGATACCTCACGTGCCAGTATTTCACCGGCTGTCTTACTCTCCACGCCGAAACACAACAATGCAAGCACTGCTGCTTCACGGCAGGATTAGCGAGCAAGATGGTGGTAGCAATCCGGGCGGACCTTGCACAAGGTCCTACCACCTGCGAATTCATGGAATCGTTGTGACATGTACTTAGGCTACGAATCACTAAAAAGTAAGAAATAAAGAAAATGTTTAACAAAAAAGTAAAGCCGACTCCAAAAAATAAAAAAATAAAAAATGGAACCGACTACAAAACATTTGAAAATATTTTTCTAGGTAGGTACGACCCAGCCCGATCATGTTGAAACCAATTTTCGTTGTAAGTATTTATTAAGCGTTACCTTTCCATATTTTTTGCATATTTTTTGGACTAACGGTTTACAAGATAAGAGGGGGGGACACAATTTTTGCTACTTTGGGAGCGATTATTTCCGGAAACCTTCAATTAATCAAAAAAGTTTTCGAGAAACCTTACTATCTTTTCAAAAGAGCTGTCGAACTATGTGCCACACGTTGATACGAGTTAAAAAAAAACAATTTCTGTTACGTGTATGGGTGCCCCCTAAAATATTTATTTTGTAATTTAACTACAAAACTAAATAGCGGCTTTGACAAGACATCTGTACTCCAAATTTCATTGAAATACATCTTGTAGTTTTCGAGTAAAATGCCTGTGACATATGGACGGACGGACAGACAGACAGACAGACGGACTTCACGAAACTATAAGGATTCCGTTTTTGCCATTTTGGCTCCGGAACCCTAAAAAGTTGGAATAACCCATTTTGCGTCAGGGATTAAAAATAGTGAAAATACTTACAGTTTGTTCAGCAAAGTTACTTCCACAGCAAACTATTACTATCTCCAATTTTTATTCTAAATTATATCTTTATTTTTGAATAACTTCCGTATCTTTGATGCCTCAACCTGTCTCGATCTCTTCAATACAATGAGTAATTGACTGCGACGCAAGCGCAAGAAATAGGCAGGTGCAATCACTTGCTGATAAAAGTACATGTATTAGTGGGAGCAGAGTTGCCAGCTGTAAAATTTATTTTTACTCATAATCAATTTTGTTTACAAAATGTGGTTCAAATCATGTAGTAATTAAGATTTGTATTTACGTATTCTAAGCAAATAAATCATTCTTTCTTTCTTTGTAAATACTGTTACGGCGGTGGGTTAGGGGGAAACTTTGATCGTGTTTTCCGACCCATTGGAGGCGTTTTCAGCAGGCTGGAATACTGTTTCAGGCCGTTTCAGAGGACGCTCTATCATATATTAGTTTATCAAAATTTCACCCAAGTAACCGTCGTTTTCAGGCGCCTGAAACCTGTTTTCAGTCCGTTTCAGGCCACCCTCTATCCGATGACGTCATAACCTGAAAACCCGTTTTCAGGCGTTTTCAGGACCCCTTATGGGCCCCCTGAAGTACATTTCAGTATATGGCCAAATTTTCAATAGGAGTGAAAAAGACAGCTATACTGACAGATACACATTCGAGAAGGTGTGTGACAAGGATAGCCTATATGTGTGAGAGAAACAGACTGATGATCCTGTTTCCGGAATATTCTAATAACTGTGTGAGAGAGATAGCACATGAAAGAGAGAGACACTACTCGTTTCCGGAACATTCGAGATGTAGGTATGACGTCCTAGCTGGACTGTTCTCGAACTTGGTGGACCGATTCACCGGGGGTATATAAGCCGGGTGAGGTTGCGGCGGAGGACAGTTTTCGAATGCGATACCGAGCGATAAACATCGAAAAGAATTAAAGCGACTTGTAAGTGAGTTTTAGAGTGCGGAATTACTGTGAACTGTTTTTAAGTGTTTTGTAAAGTTAAGTAACAGTGTGAAAATAAATCCTACTCTTATTCATCGGTGTTAAAAGTGCTTTTCAATCACGAACCCACCCCACGAACGTAACAATACAATTTATTAAATAGATAACCTAACAAACAAAAATCTGGAAAACCCCCGACATTGTCATTTCAAAGTTCAATATCTCAAAAACGGCGGAACCGATTTTGATAAATTATGTCTAAGAACCATCGCTAGAAAACCAGCTTTAATCCACCCGTTTAAGAGCTACGGTGCCACAGACAGACACAGACACACATAGCGGAGCGAAGACACGGAGAACAGGACACTACTACTGAACTTCTGTATATTCAATTTAATAATACTAAGTATATCGGAACTAGTATTTATAAATAAAAACATTTTTATCTTTACTTCTCAAAAATCTCGTGTTTGGTTTTCTAACCCGCGTGCTCGGGACGGGAGTAAACTGCTGTTCTACGAAACTCGAAAATTGAAATTTGTATCGTATGTACATACCGTCCCGCTAACGTTTAATGAGGGCTATCGTTTTTTGTCTCACTAGATGGCGCACTGTTGCATGAGGTTTTTAAGTGTGGCTTTCAGAGTCTGTTATTACGGGCGTTAACACAAAGTTTAGATTAAAATCATATTTAAAACACCTTAAAACCGTACCATAAAAATATCCAGCCACCACAGTGTTGCTAAGTCCCGTTTTGTTCGGAAAAAAAAGGGAGGACAAAAGTTTCCGAAAGACAAAACTGTCTCAAAACACAGACATTCATTGCCCCGTAACGCATAATTGCCATAATTAATTTCAGGTAATGCAAAGTATTCACAAAATTGTTCTAATTATAAATAAACCCGCGTAGCTCACCCAAAAACTATGAGATTTGACATTTCGGAGACCTCACGCTACACTAGCGCCTCTAGCGGTGAATTCATTCGCGATAGCCCTCATTATGTAGGTAATACGAGAGTGAGAGGGACGGAATGGCACGAACTTCGATTTTCGAATTTCATAGTAGCCCCGCGGAATAGAATAGAATATTTATTATGTCAGAAATAATGTTCCGCCGTGATTTCATAATAACCACATCGAAACCGGACCATCCATTTAAGAATTACGGTGCTACAAACAAATTTTGGAGTGAAGCTTTTAACTGAACACCCCTCTTTTTGCGTTGGGGGCGGTGAAAAATAACAGCAGCGCCAACATTAAAAATAAAAAATCTGTGAACCCCGTCTGTCTACTTTTCATTTAGTCATTCTGCGCACATTAAAAAATTAAAACTGAAAAAATCCGAGTATACTGTAAAATAATAATATTGCTTACTTACATACAATAAAGTCTCGTTACAATTTTTTGTATTAACATGACAACATGTGTATTCTACATGTCGTAAAAAAATTATAGGGGTTTTAGTATTTTTTTTTGTACCCTAATTTACCTTTTATTCTATTCTATTTCTATCAATAAAATTTTTATACTAGGAATAAGTTCATCTTTGTGCACGTATCTTTATGTTTGTAAATTCTGTGCGTTTCTGAATTTTGTCCAATAAAGTTTATTTTAGATAGATTCCAATGGGTGGTTGTCGAAGTATCTCGCACAGCAAACCAAAAATCTCGGATTCGTACAAGAAGCCTCTTACGGTTGGCAACATAGAAGGGACTATCTAATCTCTCTATAATATAGTTATTCGAAACGAATGTGTTTCGTTTCAAGTAATCTTCATTCATGAGACGTTTTTTTAACCAAACAATTAGGCACGTTAAAACCATCTTGTTTTTTTGTTTTGTTCATTAAGCCACGAATCCTTGTAAAACTAACAGCTGTCCTTTATTGTGAGTATTATAAAATATTTTTTAAACTAATGTGGATTAAGTGCAGATTCTTTCTTAATACCTACATAAATGTTGGATACATTTTTTTTCATCTCCTCGAATTTACTGTTAAATTGAGCTTTTATAAGTAAAATGCTGTCATTTAAACTTTTTTTTGTAAAGACGTATTAGTAGAGCGTGGTGTGCTTGAAACGGAACGCAACCGTAAAGCGAGTTAGTAAGTTGGGGATTCACCCAATCACATCGCGGCATGATGTTCTAAAAATAACTATGAATGTATAGTTAGTTACCTATTGCATTGTTTTACAAATCTAATCTAATAAGTACTTATAGAGATATGAAATTGTGTACGGGTATTATTCATGCAACTTACTAAAATGAATAACAACTAAGTAGGTATGTAATTTTTAGGAGTTCTACTTAATGGAAGTTCAGTAAAATCCCGGAACGGGACTTAAGTAAGCAAAGGCTAGTGTATAATATAGGTAAATGATAACTTTTGCGTTTAACTTACAATGTCGTTTAGATATTTTCCACCCCTCTGCTTTGACAATATGTACAAAGAGAAACGTGTATATTTGTGGCTGTTTTTTTGCCTTCATATTTTTGTCTGTCATTGTACAGATATTTTTGAGCTCCTTTATATTCACATGTTTATGATTTTTATGATATACGTAACTAGTGACTATGTGTGTAGATATTTCCGACCCTTGTTTTAGCCCCCGACTGAAAAAGAGGGGTATTATAAGTTTGACCGCTATGTCTGTCGGTCTGTGGCACCGTAGCTCTTAAACGGGTGTACCGATTTGAATGCGGTTTTTTTTTAATTGAAAGCAGTTTTTCTAGCGATGATTCTTAGACATGTTTTATCAAAATCGGTTCAGCCGTTTTTGAGATATTGAACTTTGAAGTGACAAAGTCGGGGGTTTTCCAACTTTTTTGTTGGTTATATTGTTCAATGTATATGAGAAACGTGTGTATGTACATATATATTTATGGCTGCTTGTTTGCCTACATGTTTTTGTCTGTCATTGTACAGATATAAATGAGCGTGTACCCCATCAACAAAGTTCTTCTCCAAAATTTTTTTTAAAAGAGTAAGCGACATGACGCTGGCTCAATCAAAAGATCGTTCATCGAAGATTGAAAGGGATAGCCAAAAGTAAAAAAAAAAAAAAAAAAAAAAAAAACTGATTCATATCGTTTTCGTGATGCCAATATCATTTAAGTTTTAATACGAGAGTGAGAGGGACGGTACGATACTGTTGAGGCATAGAATGAAATAAGTTTTTTTTATTATAAATATGGTTTAATTACCATTAGAAAAAATGTACAAGTCTAAGTTTTTAGTAATTATTTAGGACACGAGCGTTCGTAACGGTGTCGCGTAGAGAAGTGCGAGAGAGACGGCGCGTGACGCCGGGGGTGTCGTCGCGCCGGCACGCCGCGCGGCGCAGGCTCCGGGATTGGTCACGACGCTCGGGCTACGATGAGAGATGCGACGGCGCGAACATACTCCGAGACGCTGAAAGCCTAGCTTTCAGGAACCTCTTGTTCGTCGCGCAGGGGACAAATGAGGTTGAGAGCCCGCCTTGTGCCCTCTGGACGCCATCCGTGCCGGGGTGAAGCTTGACGACCCGTCCCATTCGCCAGTGTAGAGGCTGCAGCGTCTCGTCCTTGATAAGAACGAGCTCGGCCAGCTGCAGGTCGCGCTGCCGTGTGCGCCACTTGACGCGCTGCTGTAGTTCGGACACGTACTCGGACGACCAGCGCGCCCAGAAGTGCTGGCGCAGCTGCTCCAGTTTTTTAAAGCGATCCAGGTGGCGTGGGTTATTGTCTTGCAGCGATGGGGTCGGCAGCGACATCAGCGCCCTGCCAACCAGAAAGTGCCCTGGCGTGAGCGGGGAAAAATCGTCGGGGGAGGAGAGCTTCTATTTGGCTAAATAATGAGGACAGTTCCTCGAATGTAAGATGCGTGTTGCCCATAATCCGTTTAAGATGAAATATTGCCATCTTAATGCAGGCCTCGACGTAGCCATTACGATTAGGGGCGTAAGCCGGGGTAAGTTTGAACCTAATGTTTTGATCAGCTGCAAAGTTCGTCACACTATAGATGTTAAGCTAAACAAATTCATTTATTCCCTTTGCAGCGGCTACGAAATTACGGCCATTATCACAACATCTCCGACCAATCGCAATAAACCGGCGGAGCGCTAGTATGAATGCATCTTTGGATAATTCGCTTACGACCTTTAAGTGAACACATTTATACCTAAGCATACAAATAGGCACAGATAGCATTTGGTGATTTTGCATCCGCGACCACGGCGATGTTATTAAAAAAAGGTCCACCGAAGTCAACGGCAGTGGCCGCAAATGGAAAATCAGGATTTAATAAATTGCGTTATGGAAAATATCGTTAAATCATTTTAAGGTATTTTTTACAGCACGCCTAGCATGCACAAATGAGATTATCGCGTATGAATATCGCCGCTAAGGCGCTAGTATAGCGTGAGGTCTCCGAAATGTCAAATCTCATAGTTTCTGGTGAGCTACGCGGGTTAAGCCTACATTAGAATAATTTTGGTAAATATTTTGCAATTAGAATTAAATAATGTAAATTAAATTACGTTAAATGAATGGTCTGTGTTTTGAGATTTTTTGTCTTTCGGAAACCTTTGTCCTCCCTTTGGTCCGAACAAACCGCTAAGCAACACTGTGTAATGCTCGATTTGATTTTATGCTACGGTTTTAAGGTGTATTAAATATGATTTTAATCTAAACTTGTTTTCAAGCCCGTAATAACAGACTTTGAAAAGCCACACTTAAAAACCTCACGCAACAGTGCGCCATCTAGTGAGACTACAAACGATAGCCCTCATTGCGGGCCGTACCATCGGCCCCCAACGGGCCACACGGTGTCTCTTACTGAGGTCAAAAGGAGCTGCGGTCCTGCATGCAAGAGACGTATGTGTTCATGTTTCATTATGAGTTGAGTGAGTGTGTGTTTAGCAAGTAATAACATAGGATGCTTCTTATCACAGCTGTAATGAGAGCCAATAAAGGGTGTCAACGATAAGATATGTGACTTTGTATTTAGCTGTTTATTTTTACGTAAAATTTGTATTTAATCATGAAACAATTGCTGTTGCGCAAGCTTGATCCATGAGTGAAATGAATCACTAAGTTCTTGAAACGTCAATACGCCTGTCAATTTAGGACGGCTAGGCCTACAGTTATTTATAAATCGTTGCACGTATGCAAAGGCACGTTGAAGCGTTTTAAATTTAGAGAACCTATCGAAGTCTACGATAGATGGCGCTAGCTCCTTGAGACCGTTGACGTAATTTTAAGCTCAGGTAGAGTATTTGGTATAGAGCCGGTATTTAAAGTGGGCCAGTTGGTCTCGGGCTCAAGAAGGAACTCAGGTCCATGCCACCATAGAGCTGCACTAGCGACATGTTGCGGGTCCACGCCACGCGCCCCCAGGTCAGCCGGATTTTGTGCGGACGGAACGTGCCTCCAAGAGGCAGTTGGCGCGAGATCGGTTATGCAAGAACTACGGCGGAGTCCTTCCAAAATACAACGCGTGATATGGGCTTTCTCAGAGCCTTTGAAACGGAAGCGTACGTTTTTACCGCTAAAAGGGCTCCGGAGAGTTCCAGCCGTGGTATGGTGGTAGGTTTCATGGGAGCTACTCTATTCTTTGCACATAATAAATTTACGACTGGCTTGCCGGTACAGGAAATGGATTTGACGTAAACACAAGCGCAATATGCATCCTGACAACTGTCACTAAAACAGTGTAACTACAACTGAGGGTGATTCACATAGCACTTGCCTATAACCTATGTATATTTTAATGTTTTTAATAGTAGGGAAGCCCACGATGCTAAATCGGGATTTACTCGAGCGTCATAGAGACCTATTGGGTTGCGAAGCTTAGATCATAAGAAGAAAAAATGTCATATAATATATACCTTTTCATCGGTGGGGGGAATTGTTATAGATTTTCAAAAATGTAAAAAAAAACTGTTGCATGGACATACTCGAGCGCGTCAGATATTGATATCATCCATGTCCTACGTATTTTTAAAAATGTACGTATGTTAATCTGATTGTTTCCATGATGGGGGTGGTCGTACGTAAGGGTTGAAAATGATAAAAAAAAAAATTTAATCGGGCGCGTCAGATTTTCTAAGGGGATGTTAAGAGATCCTAAAAAAAGGCTCTTATATAATAATCTGACGATTTGGATGTGACGCAAATCCGTAGCCATTATTAGAATGTGCATAAAAAATTCGCCATTTTGAAATCCTCAAGCGCGTCAGATTAAGATATATATGGTTCATCTTCATGCCCTAGACGTGCTGTCTCATAATCTGACGATTATCTGGAGGGATTCGCCTAATCTGACAATTAAAATTTTTTTTTTCTTATTTTTTTTTAAATCATTGAACTTAATTTATTGAAAAGCTCAGGAAATAGCATGCAAATAAAAAAGTGTATGTTTTTTAAGTAGAATACTGTATTTATAAGAAAATAATTATAAAAAATTGAACTTTTTTGAGTATTTTTTCTCAATTATCATCGTTATCGGTAGAATCATCTTCTTCCTCTGACTCGAATTCCAAAAATACCAGCGCACGGCAGCGGCCACACAGTGAAACTTGAGTAAACAATAAGAACGAAATTTCTGCCGTAGTGTTGTCGCGGCCGTTAATAAATGCCATCCTTGTCTATTTATGAACGCATTCTGCAAGAATAAGCAAGCGAGATATAGGTCTACCAGTTTATATTTGTTAGTGAAATACGACACCCGCCATCGACCGGGAGCCGGTCGCTTGCCACTCTAGGGTTTTTGACAGCGTGCCGGGAGCCGATCGCCTGCCAAACAAGGATGTGCCGGGACCCGGACGCTTGCCACTCCAAGGGTAGCAAAAACGTTGGAAATACGTTGTTAACAATATCATGCCACGAACGAGTCTGTGTGATCAGCTGTGATGGCGTCTTGGCAACAGAAACCAGAGTGGGGACGGAGCGAGAGAGTAATAGATAGAGAAAGAGTGAGAGAGGAATAGAAACGCGGAGAGGGGAATATAGGCATCACGTAGCTGAATGCAATAAACTTTATCGATGAATGTTTGTTATTTCGGCTTGTGGAAACCGTCAGATTATATATTTTTCGTAATTCTTGAATTATTCCCTTCAAAATAAAAAAAAATTAACCACGCTCGAGAATGTCGAGATGACGTTTTTTTTTACAACTTTCTAGCCCTATCCCTTCTTTACGTCACTCTCAAATTGTCAGATTTGTGGAATACACACGTTTTAGTATGTGACTAACTCATCCTACCTTAATCTGACGCGCTCGGGAATTTCAGATGATGAATTTTTTTTTACTAATCTGATCCTTTATCCTTGACGGGCGGCCATGTATATGGGCTCATAGTTGGTGGAAGGACTTAACCGGGTACAAGGTATCCCCCTGTATATTAATCTGTCGCGCTTTAGTAAATCCCGAAATCCCTCTTGGGCTCCCTACTATAAGTGGTGCAAGTTTTTTATGAAGCGCGCCCAAATACGCTGAAATTCAGGTGGAGCGGGGTCGTCCCACCCAACCCTCGCTGCCCAGAGCTTTTGAATGAGCATTTTGGGCTTTACTGTGCACAGACTTAATAGTCCTAATGGATCGAATATTTTAAAGGTGATTGACAAAATGGAACACTTGGTTACTGTTTTATTACTGTGATCATCGTCAATCGAAAAGTTCAGCAGATCTTGACTAGGATTCCATCAACGTTAGGTTATCCTGCGAACTAATGAGGTTGGAAATGGAAATTAACAGTTCAATTGCATTTGAGCGGTATTTGCGTACGTTGAAACAGCCAGCCTCTAAGGCCTGGGCTACACCTGTTTGTATATACAGCAGGGCAGACTCTGAGTCTGCTCCTGTTAACAGATCATCACAGTAAAAATCATTCTGTATTATTGTTTTTATTAAGGGGTCAATGCACTCTTCCCCTAATTGCCACAAACATCTAGCAGCTAAGAAACTTGCAGACGCAAAGCCGTAAGTAACGGTGTTTAGAGTGAGCGAGCGAATGGGCAAATGTTCGTCTTCGCGCCATAGAATGACCTGCAAATGTCGATCTAACTCATTCATTAGAATTTGCCTGTAGGTACTGTTTTTCAATGTCGCCTGATAATACGTACTTATAATGGCGAAACATAAGTAATATATTATACTAGGAGTCTTGTATGCATGGACCTACCATTTGTATATTATTAATACTGTAGCCAGAAGAGGTAGGGCATGACGCGTCGAAGACGACGCGTAATTTTGTGCACTCACTTTGTCCCTTGATCACCGGGTGGTAAGGTAGGTAATTAGGGTTAGAGATCAGCTGAGATTCAGATAAATGCCCCAATTGCTTATATTCATCTATAAA